>NW_027502142.1:0-34995 GCF_021521415.1 Bidens hawaiensis
AAACGGATAGTGATCTTTCAATGTAGCCGCGTTCAGCTTCCGATAATCAATAATAAGCCACCTGGTTACCGGCTGGGCGTCTCCCTCATTACCTAAGTCGTCCTTAACGACTTGGATGCACGCCTTCTTCGGTACAGTCTGAGTCCGGCTCACCCACATACTGTTAAAAATGGCAAAAATAATACCATAATCGAGCCACTTCAGCACTTCCTTCTTCACTACCTCCCGCATGTTTGGGTTCAACCTCCGTTGACCATCATGCGCAGGTTTAACTGTCGCATCTGTAAGAATTTTGTGCATGACAATAGAGGGACTAATCCCTTTTAGATCCACTATAGTCCAACCGATCGCCTCCTTGTTCGCCATCAACACCTCCAGTAGAGCACTTTCCTATTCAAAGGACAAATTATAAGCTATAATAGTAGGTAAAGTTTCGTTCTTACCAAGAAAAACATATTTCAAATGCTTCAGGAGCTCCTTCAGTTTGACTTTCGGTGCTTCCAGTAATGACGGTTTTAACCTTGTATCGATCTTTTCGGGTAATGGTTCCACCTAAACCGACCACAGTGGTTGATCCCCTCTCACAGTTGCAGCTTCTAGCTTCTTTTCTTCCTCCTCTAGTTGTTTGTCAGTTTCCACCGGTAACCTGTCAAACATAAACCACATCTCCGTTGTGCCATCCATGTTCACGACAGAGTCATATAACGAAATACACTCGTCAATAACATCGGCCATAAAGCACCCGTCGTCGACTGGAGAATTATTTACATGTGTGAAAACATTCAATCAAAGTTTATGGTTACCGAATGTTATGTTGACTGTGCCACTTCTGCAATTAATGTTGGCATTCGCTGTGGCCAAAAATGGCCTACCGAGAATAACTGTGGGTTGTTTGGTCCTTTCACATGAAACATAACCGAGGACCAAAACGTCATCTGGGAATTAAAAGTCTTCCACCTTAACAATCACATCAGTCAGTATCCCTCGGGGAAGTTTCGGTGTTTGGTCAGCTAGAACAAATGTGGTAGCGGCTTCCCTAAGCGGAACGAAGTCATATTGATCGTAAAGACTTCTTGAGAGGATACTAATACTAGCTCCAAGATCTAGAAGTGCCCGTGTCATTTTAAAATCGCTCACTTGAATGGGTATAATAGGCGCTCCCAGATCTTGTAACTTAGGTGGAAGAGCACCCGAAGAATTGCACTCACATTATCAGTCAAATCAACATGTTTAGGAATTTTGTAATTCCTCTAAAGTGAGCACAACTCTTTCAAGTACTTAGCATAGGCGGGAATTTGTTTTATGGCATTCAATAGGGGGATGTTAATTTTAACCTGTTTAAAAGTTTCCCACGTCTCCTCTTGTTGTGGGCCCCGTTTAGTTGCCATATTTGCCTTATATGGCGCCAACAATGCATCGGGATAGGGGGCGGTTTTCACCTTCCCCTTGTCCTTAGAATCGGTGATGCCATCTTTCAGAACCGATTTGTTTATTTTATTTTCAATTTATTAGGTTCAATTATAGTAACCGGTTCTGGTCATCACCACTGATGGCGTTTTCATCAACTTCTTCCACCACCCCCTCAACTAATGGTGATGGAAGCCCAACCTTATTATCATATTTCTTATCGTTTCTTAAGATACTTACCTAGTTCACATGTTTCTTCGAGCTCGAACTGTAAGGATTCGTGTTCATCGTGGTGTCGCTCGGTAGCTGACCCGCACTTTTCTGCAGTTTTGCTATGTTCGCGGTGAGCTGGACAATCTGTTTTGACATCGCTTCTAAACATTTGTCTCGTAACTCAAACTGCTTCTGAGTTTCTTTCTAATTATCTGTCACTACTTTCAACAAAGCGTCCAACTTCAAGTGCACGAACTCGTCTGAATTACCTGAGGAACCCTTCTGCTGGTCCTGATTTTGACCACCCAATGAACTACCACCCCGATTACCATCTCTATTATAACCCCGACCACTGTTCTGATTATATGAACTCTTCTAATAACCACCATGTCGGTAACTACACAACTGTCGGTTTTGGCTCGAACCTTGAAAATTCAGATTTCACTAAGTAGTCGCATTCCTGTATCTAAAGTTTGGGTGGTTCCTCAAGCCCGGGTAATTTGTTTGACTCAAACTCTTGGCCTTTGGACTCCCCGTAAGCATAATTTACTTCCTACTCGGGGTCCTCATCATCATCATCAAACTTCGGGCAATTTTCTGCCTTATGCCTGAGTTGATCACAATCTTCACAATACGGGAATCTCACCCCAACTTTATCAACTTCTTTCTTCTTTTCTAATATGTACCCAGCCAGTTCTCGTTCCAATTCGGCAATCCTTTCAGATTCACTCGAGGCTGATTTAACTGACCTGGTGTTCACTTGCTTTTTTCTTCTCTCTGCAGCTTCCTCAGACTTAGAATCCTCAGACATAAATTCCAAAAACTCCCAATTGACTTCTTCCAGCTGGTTTAATAGTTGACCATTACATGAGGCCTTTAAATGTTTTCTGTCCTCATAACTCAATCCATCCACAAAACACTTTACCAACTCCCACAGCTCAATCTGATGGTGCGGGAACTTTCTAATCATCTCTTTGAAACGGGTATATGTCTCGTGAAACAACTCACCCGGTAACTGTGAAAAATGGTGGATTTCCGTTATGGCCTCGTTTGTCTTCGACTGTGATTAATACTCATTCAGAAAAACCTGATGCATCTCATCCCAATTTTTGATATCGTGCATCGGTAACGAGTTAAACCAGTGTTTTTCTTTGTCTTTTAATGAAAGCTAGAATAACCATAACCGAACCTCCTCCTGATCATGTGTACCATCTCTAATAGACCCACAAATAGCTGAAAAGTCAGACAAGTGTGAATATGGGTCCTCTAAGGCCATCTCGTGAAAGTGAGGTATGATGTTAATATACGAGGGACGGGATTTGAAAGTCTGTTGCCCCTGTATACGAATTTGCGGGACAATTAGTGATGCGCCATCAAAAATAGACGCCCTAAAGCGGCTGTTAACACCCTGAACTAGGGCCACATAGTTTCTCCTTCTTCCTATCTGGTTAACCATACATCCTCTGTTAACTTGAATTCCTTGACCTCTATCAATTATGTTAACTATGTTTCTCCCAATATCATTTCTACCCCTGTTTCAGTTAACAAATTCACCATATCTCGAGTTTACCGGTTCTTCTACCACTTCATCCCAACTGTTATTCCCCTCGATTATCGGCTAAAACCCGTCATTATCTCTAACTTGCCAGTCTGCCCCATTACTCCCATAATTACCCTGATTTGTATCATTCCACTCCCCTTTCTTCAGCTTCCGTGTGGACACTAACATAGTCTTCATCATGATTCACTGGAATTTTGCGGTTAGGGGTGTTGGGTGGAACCGATGGTCTGGGTCGGTCAACATTTCTGTTTCTGGAGTTTCGGGATGAGTTATTTGGGTTTTGATGTTGGTTGGTGTTTATTGGTGGAAGTTATTCATATTCGGGTGGGTAATTGTTGTTTGGGTTGAAAACATTATTTTCTAGTAGTGGTTTTTGGACTTGATTCTAATTCTGGTTCTGGTTCTGGTTTTAATTTTGATTCTGAGGTTGGCCTTCCCTTTCTGACCCTCTGTTCTGAGCTCGGTTCTGCCGGGCTAATCTCTCAATCTCACGAAAATAAGTGGTGACTGTTTGCCCCAGTGGCGGTGTGCATAAACCTGTTACATGCACAAACAACACAACTCACGTAAAATGGTAAAATAAATTTAAACTAAAAACTAAAAATTAACACTAAACTTAAAACAAAAATAAACAAGAGAATCAAATAACACGGAAGTATGTGGTCAATGTAACGTGTAACAGATTTTATATCAAGTTCCTAATCACCAAAGCAAGCTAGGGTAAGTAAGGTGTCGAACCACGAGAAGTATGTGGTCAATGTAATGTGTAACAGATTTTATATGATTATGAAGTAATGAATTGTATTGATGATCACACAAGCAAACAAGTTTGGTTTTAATAATAATAATAAGGTAAATAACAACTTTCAAACAATTAATAGAAACAAATCACACCCGGAGTTCAAGTAAGCACATAACAACAATCCCATGTTAATTTAACAGATTATTTATCAAAGATCAACACAGACTGAATAACTAGGAAAACCTTAGGTATCAACAATCGCTAACACACGGCATTGGTTATTAAACAATCCCTGTCAGTGTTATCCAACTAAGGGCAAATGTATGCTTCATCTTATTCAACTAGTCAAACAACTCTATAAGCAATTATCATAGAAACTAACAAACAAATCGTTCTAATCAAAATAAACCTAAACCGACTGAGTGCACAACAATACCAAACATCAATACTTATAGATTAATCAAAGATAAATACAATCAATTCGCTCTTTAACACATGAGAAAAATGAAATAATACAAACTTTACATCACGGGTGTATTTCGAAGGAGACTAGCCACTCATGGTGATGATTCGGTATTCACTCGATGTTTGGTAGGCCATCTATATGGATTGAATGGTGAATGGATATTAAAAAATATGGCTCTCTTTTCTTTTTTTCTTTTCTTCCTTTTTTATTTGTGCCTCTTGCTGTCGTCAAACACACACAAAAAAAAACAAATAATAATGATCCTCTGTTCTTTCTTTTTCTTTTTTCGTCTGTAACAACCACCCACCAAACATGTTAACCCTAACTTCTTTTGTATACATAAATAATGGGTTGTTAGAATAATAATTCACAACCTAATTAATTCACAAATCCTTCACCATATGAATTCGGATTAAGCTCACGTAACCATAAGCCCACTTTATCCATCTGATTCCTCTTCCCTTCTTTTTTTCCTTTGGCCCCTTTTTATTCCTCCAGCCTTCTTTTTTCCTCTGTTCCTTTTTATTCCTCCGTTCCCTTTTTATTCCTCCGGCCTTCTTTTTTTTTCCTCCGGACTTCTTTATTTTCCTCTGGCCTTCTTTTTTTCTCCGCCCTAGGCTGTTGTCCCTTTCGGTCTTTCCTCCGCCCTAGGCTGATGTCCCTTTCTGCCTTTCCTTCGTTCCGTGATCATATAAGTCCCATATTAGCATCATTATCAATCGATGACCTGTAAAACATAAGCACGTATGAAGTACCATTCTTCGTGCGTTAAACTAACTAAATATATACAATTAACGGACTAAAAGATGTACAAATTAACCAACCATCAGTATCATATCCACATTATGTGCTCAATATCCTACCATTGAGTATTGGGTAGAACAACTCTCGTACTTTAGTTCAAAATATTTTGGCTTTTTGGTAGTCCGCGGCCAAAAAGAAAAGTTAACTAATGTTAAAAAATAAATTATAAAATTTTGATACGAAACCAAAAAAATGGTTAAACAAAATCCGGCATTTTCGATCTTGGGACATTTCAACCCAAGCACGGCAAAATATGTTTTCTCCTCTGGAGTGCAAGGAGTTGCTCAAGGTTTCGGAATGTCCACCTCGACCGCTCCGCGCTCGAGCCACCCACTCCTCTAGTTGAACGCCCCCTCGAGCGGGTTTCCTGGAACCTTAGTGTGATCGTTTTCCCTTGGTGTGTTCTTTAGGAGGCTCTTGCGTCTCTGGAATTAAAAAACAGTCAGGAGATGGTGGTGTCATTTGACTCAAGTTATGGTCAAGCTCTGTGTTATACACGTCGTTGTCTTGACCGAAAGACATATCCGAGTGGTAAACCCCCCCTCCCCCACCCAACAAAAAAAATGATCAATCTCTCTTTTAAAGAAATGAGGTAGAATTTAAAAAAATGTTGAGAGAACTGGAGATGGTGGATATTTTTTAAAGGTAAATGGTTGTTAAATAGATTAAATATAAAAGAAATAAGATGTTTTTTTACACAGGTTTAACGGTCAAAAGGGGGTTTTCCCATGCCAACGGCTATATATATTCAGCCATGAGCCTACTCGCGAGACTCTGCATGCACCCCGTTCACTTGATGTCGTTACAGTGTGTGTGATCGACGTGACCGCTCCACCCGCGCTATCGCCACCTCTCACGTACCACAACGTATAGTCTAACTGTTGGACTCTTTTATATTTAGAGCTGGTAAAAGTAAACACAAGAAAAGAGGCAACTACCAAGATGAGCCTATAAGAAAATACTATGGGACAATTTTTTATTTTTTTTTAACAAAGTTTCTTTTCATATCTTTCTATGCCTGTAAAGCAACCATAGTTTTCAATTTATTTATTCTTGTAATATCTTCTTCACTTGTGGGCTTGTAACGGAATTAAACACTAAGTGAGCTATGTATAGTTTGGCAGTAAGTTTGTTTATGTTCGTTTATTTAATTAACGAATAAGCATGAACATAAAACCTATTTGTGCATTTAGTTAAAATTAACGAGTATGAGCATAAGTAGTTTGTTCATTTATGGTTATTCGTTTGCATCATTTATGTTCATTTACTTATGTTGACTGTTTACACTTGTTATGTTTGGTCTGATTACATATTTAAAGTTATTTACTATCTATTTTAGCAATTAGCAATATTAGTTTACTATCTATTAACAATTAGCAATATTAGTTGGCCTGCCATGTGAATCAAATTTTAGAATAAAACCTATCGGCTAATGAACTAAACAAACAAACAAGAATACACTCACTTTTAAGGTTCATATACATTCATTTGTGTTCGCTAACATTCATTCATTTGTGTTTGTTAATGGTCGATTATGTTTAATCCAGCCGCAAAACTTGATACCCTAGTCTGCATCTTCCGGTATTGTGACTTTGGTGATCCTTGTTACAATACAGTTCTACACCGAAAATGGTGTGATACTTCTCTGAGATCATCTCAGTCTTGTGTGTTACAAGTGATCAGGTCCTACGATATGTTGATATAAGAGTGAGCTAACGCATCTTCCTTGAGGGTGGTACACTTTTTGAACGTAGAGGGGTTTCTTCAACCATTAACCTCTTTTTCAACCTTGGTTCAAGTTGGGTCACGGGTACGGTGCCTGATCGATCAGGTTGGGTGTTGGATATGATATAAATACCTAGAATTCAGTAGAAGATACTAGTTCGAATAGCCAAACATTGATATAGCTGATTGTGGTTGATAGTATTCTTGGATCCAAAACAGTTGTGATTAGGTTGTTTTTCACTTTAGGAGGTCAATGATCAAGCATGGTGCCCAATATTCAAACTATGCTACAGGCTCAAAGGTGAGTAGTATGCAACCTAAATAGTATGTGTATGTCATTTGGATATGTATAGTGTAATTGAAGATGATAGTTATGATAGATCTCAATTTCTGGTTACTGAATTTATGACCTCAAATTAAAAGATACGGCCGCAAACGACTCATAGACATCTAGTTGACTGTAGAAAATATAGATTTTGGGGTTCCAAAAACCATTTACATTTTCCACAAATTTAGTTCCTTCATAGACATCTATTAAACTTTATTCTGGAGATAAATCTGTAAATCTGCACAACCTTATCACATAATTCGCAATTCAAGATCAGGATAACCTGCTTGCGCTTTATGCTTATCAAATAGACTCTGAAGTGCCTCCACAAACTGACCATGCACTTCTGAAACCTACAAAAGATGTAAAAACAAATCATTAGATCACCCAACCCATGAAACTTACAATTACAAACAAATAACGTACACATACAAAAGTGTCGAATTACAAAACTACCCTTCAAAGGTAAACTTAATTAACTTGAATACCTCTTCCATGGTGGGTGTAGAATTCTTCTTGAAATGTATTGGTTTACCAACCACGACATGAATTGGTCGTCGAAAAGGTATAGGAGACCTGCAAAATATTTACAAGCAAATTGACAGTCAATAATGTAGAACGCTGATAAAGTGATTTATGTGAAATATTGTAGAATAATATAGATAGAACATTAAAACATACCAAAAAGTACCCCAAAAGAAAATAGGCGTGAACTTAATAGCTCGAGAGAGTTTTAGGTAGAACTTCCCCCGTGGTTTCCACCAGTTATAAATGTATGACTGCCACATTTAAACATATTTAATCATGCTCTCAACAATCAACTACAATAATAATTAGAAAAAAAAATTCATACCTGGCCAAAGGCGAAAACAGGAACTAAAGGAGCATTGTTCTCCATTGCAAGTCGTATAAATCCTTTCCTCGCCTTTAAAAAGGCAACCTATAAAAAACATATAGTTTTAAATCACATAAAATCCATTACATGAGCAAATTAATAACAAGAGTGAGTAATTACACGTGAAAGTAACGAAAAACAAACCTCGGAATCATGCTCCATATAAAACGCCTCTTGTACTCCACCCGGGACAACTATGCAACTACACCCGGCTTTTAAGAGAGACGAGAAGTTTTCCCTTGTTGCTGCTGACAACCCCATCCATGTCCACAAATGTCTCAACAACGGTGTGTAGAACACCTGATTAACAAGCCAGTATTCAACATTTTCTGACCACAATTATTTTATGTTTGAATGTATAATTAGTACGTCAAATACGAGTCTTACAGCTGTACTTGCAAGAATTTTGACTTTGCGCATAGGCATAAAACCTGTAAGATTTGATAGTAACCCTGCTCCAACTGGCCAAACTGAATGGGGCGCGTATCCAAAGACTGAAAATTTTCAATGTGTCTCAACTGAAAATTTTAATTTTTCTGAGATATATAGTGCCAGATCAGGAAAGCAAAATTTACCGTAAGCCTGATCAGGTTTGAAATCTTTGATATCCTCAACATATAGACTAGCGGGATAATAACCACGCCCATGCTTATATATGTACCTAAAGTAGATGGAACTTGTTAATTACATGCCTACTTATTTTAAGGATATTGCAACAACTTTATTGAGTTATCAACAGATACTATAGCTCAAATGTTAAAAAATTTATATATATATATGCAAAGCTGCTCCCTTATTGGGGATAGCAGGACTACCAAAAAATAGTGATAATCATGATGACACCTACATCTAAACTATATGTTTATATATACTAAATGAATACTTAATCAGTTAAACCTCTTTAATAATATCCCATGATTTATGTAATTGATTATGTATTTTTGGATAGTCAATATGCTAATTTAAGTTACAGTTTATCTCCTCAATTATAGGAGATCCTTAGGCTATTTATGTACTGTAAATCATCGTTGTAAATTAATAAAATCAAGGGTTTTACATGGTATCAGCCTAACTTGGCGATCCTCTCCTTATCCCTCGCTAAAACCTTTCTTCTCCGGTAATCCACCATGTCCGATGTCTCTTCCAGCAGCGTCTCATCCAACCCTCTTCAAACTCTACTTCATCTTTTATCTATTAAACTATCCTCCACAAACTACCTTCCATGGAAAAACCAAATCTACCCTCTCCTATCCTTTCAAAATCTCACTGGTTATCTTGATGGAAGCCTACCCCCTCCACCTGCAACCATTATTGCTGAACAGAAGCAAACTCCAAACCCTGCCTTTATAACCTGGAAAGATACTGACCAGAAAACTTTACTCTTGATACAATCCACTCTCTCTGAAGAGGCAATGACTGAAGTCATCGGTCTTACCACTGCTCAGCAGGTGTGGCAAGCCCTTGAGTCTGCATACAGCTACAACTCGTTAGAACGTATGCATACCCTACAGGATACTCTTCGTCAGATGGAAAAGGGTTCCTCTACTGTAGCGGAATATGGCCGAAAATTTAAACTTATCTGCGAGCAACTTAAAGCCATCGGTCATCCAGTTCGTGAAAATGACAAATGTCATTGGTTTCTATGCGGTCTCGGATCGGCTTTTGAAAACTTATCTATTACTCATCGGGCTCTCCCCCACCTCTAATATTTCGAGACTTGTTGGCCAAGTCATGAACTCTTCATGCAAACTATTCATGCTTCTTCACCACCACAAGCTGCATTTTTTGCTCATCAGCACCGACACACCGGTTTTCATAAACACACTCGTGGGTCTACTTCCTCAAATCGGGGACGGTCACAAAAATTTGGCATGGGTCGTGGACGTGGTCGTCGCACAATCACCTGTCAACTTTGCCAAAAAGAAGGTCATGATGCTTCTTCTTGTTCAAGATTAGCATCCTTTGCGCAACGTGCTCCTCCTCTTGATGCACATCTTGCCCAAGCCTTCCAGGCTCAGTGTCACGTGAACGGAGACTATCCGGATTGGACAGTCGATTCCGGTGCAACTGCCCACATGACACCAAATACTCATGATCTTCGTCCTCCGTACACAAATCCGGGTAATGTTTCGGTCACTTTTGGAAATGGTCAATCCCTTCCTGTCTCTAAAATTGGTAACACCTTTATCAATAACAACATTCCTTTACAAAATGTCCTTGCTGTCCCTCACCTAACCAAACGTCTACTTTCTATTAGTAGACTCACCAATGACTCCCCTGTTGATGTCCTTTTGTCTAATAATTACTTTAATATTCAAGATCGAAACACGAAGGAAGTGCTAGCACGGGGAACGTGTGAAAATGGTTTCTATATTCTTCGGGAGGGACAAGGAGCATTTGTAGCTTCTATGTCATCACATCATCTTAAAGCTTCTTTTGATAGATGGCACAGTAGACTTGGTCACGTTTCTTTTGATGTTATTTCCAAATTACATAAAAATGGTCTTTTTTGTCTTACTTCTTTATTACCTAAACCAGGACTTTGTTCGTCATGTCAATTTTCAAAGTCACATCGTTTATCCTTTGACTTGAATCCTAAACGTTCATCGCATGTTTTAGATTTAATTCATTGTGATCTTTGGGGACCCGCACCGATTATATCTACTGATGGTTATTTGTATTATGCTATATTTGTTGACTATTCCCGGTTCAAGTGGTTTTACCCACTAAAATCCAAGTCGGAATTTTACAACGCATTAATGGTTTTTGTACCATTTGTGCAAAATCAATTTGCTTGCAGTATTAAGATTTTTCAAAGTGATGGTGGCACCGAGTTCACAAATAATAGTGTAAAGACACTGTTTCAACAACAGGGCATTCATCACCGTCTTTCATGCCCGCACACACCCCCACAAAATGGGCGGGCTGAAAGAAAGCATCGACACATAACTGAAACAGGGCTAGCCATGTTATTCAACTCTCATGCCCCAGCCAACTTATGGATCGACGCTTTTACCTCGGCAACTTTTATTATAAATCGGCTACCCACTCCTTTACTTGATTACAAGTCCCCATTTGAAGTCCTTTTTGGGAACACACCAACTTATGCAAATTTCCGAACCTTTGGATGTCGGGTCTTCCCTTATTTACGTGACTACGCCAAACACAAGCTTTCTCCTAAAAGCGCCTCGTGCATTTTTATTGGTTATAGTCCAAAATATAAGGGGTATCGTTGCTTGGATCCGATCACTTCTCGCATATATGTTACACGTCATGCGCAATTTGATGAAGACGTGTACCCTTTTAGTGGAAATGTCACACCGGTAAATGAAGCAAAATTGGTCTTCTCAAATTTTGACGAGTCCATCCCATATCCATCACTTAAGCTGCCCACTCACAAAACACCTAAAACTCACAGCTCAACCAACTCAGCAACCCAAACCCATGGCCCGACATCTTGTGTGTTGTGTCAAGTACCCACTGCCACTATTCCTGACCAACCCGAATCTACCATACCAGCCCAAAAAAATTCCCCATTCCAAACAGCCACTCCAAACGAACAACCCTCACCAACTCCACAAGCCACAAACACTTCAGCCCCTACCACAAACACCTCACCCCAACAACCTCCACCCACAGCCCCACCACCAAACACCTCTCTTCATCATATGAACACTCGATCGAAATCCGGTATTTATAAACCCAAACACTTTGCAAACCTCTCCTTTCTTACAAATAGCATTCATTATGCTCTTTTTGTAAATCATGATCCTAAAGGCTACAAATCTGCTGCCAAACACACTAAATGGGTAAATGCCATGAAAGAGGAAATGCTTGCTTTACAAAACAACAACACTTGGCAACTCGTACCGCGCCCGGTTGATTCCAACGTTGTCGGCTCAAAGTGGATCTATCGAACAAAATACAAAGCTGATGGCTCCATCGATCGATACAAAGCTCGCCTGGTGGCTCAAGGTTTTACGCAAATTCCCGGACTCGATTACTTTCACACTTTTAGTCCGGTTGTTAAAGCATCTACGGTTCGGGTTGTTCTTTCTCTTGCCACAATATATGGATGGCCCCTACATCAATTGGATGTCAAAAATGCCTTCCTAAATGGGAATCTCACCGAAACCGTATACATGGAACAACCACCCGGCTTTGTAAATCCACAACTTCCAAATTACGTATGTCGTTTACAAAAAGCTCTCTACGGTCTTAAACAGGCCCCAAGGGCCTGGTTTCAACGACTAAGTACATTTCTTACTACTCGCGGGTTTCATTGTAGCCAAGCCGACACATCGCTCTTCGTCTTCAAGCGCGATAATACACTTCTATACCTGCTTGTTTACGTTGACGACATCATTTTAACCGGAAATAACCACTCGTTTATACGAGAATTTATTTCTCAACTTCATAAAGAATTTGCTATTACAGACTTGGGAACTTTGGGGTACTTCTTGGGTCTTGAAGTTACGCACACTAAATCGGGATTATTCCTAAGTCAGGCAAAATATGCTCATGACATATTGTCTCGTGCAGGTCTTCTAGATGCCAAACCGGTGGTTACTCCTCTTGCCACCTCCGACACTTTTATCTCTGATGGTATGTCATTTCATGATCCCACGCTATACAGATCCTTGGTTGGTGCTCTCCAATATCTCACCATCACTCGACCGGATCTATCTTATGCCGTAAATCAAGCAAGTCAACACCTTCAGTCGCCCACTTCATATCATTTCCAATCGGTTAAGCGCATTTTGCGATACGTTAAAGGAACTATTTCCTTTGGTTTGACGTTTGATAGACCGGTTACCACCACCTTGGTCGGTTACTCTGATACCGACTGGGCTCGATGTATTGAAACGCGTCGGTCAACATATGGTTATTCCATCTATCTTGGTGGAAACCTTGTATCATGGAGTGCCAAGAAACAGCCAACCGTATCCCGATCTAGTTGCGAATCCGAATATCGAGCTATGGCAAAGATCATATGGATTACACATCTTCTTCGAGAGCTGCATGCATTACCTCCCGATCGACCTACACTACTATGCGACAACAAAAGTGCCATCTTCTTAGAGTCAAAACCCTGTGTCTCATAAGCGAGCAAAACACATTGACATAGATTACCACTTTGTTCGTTAGCTAGTTTCAACTGGGCGACTATTCACGAAATTTGTTCCTACCAATCTTTAGGTGGCTGATATTTTCACGAAGAGCTTACCAGGACCTCTGTATGAACGTTTCCGCTCCATGCTTCGTGTTGGTCCCCCACCTATTCGATTGACGGGGGGTAATAATATACCATGATTTATGTAATTGATTATGTATTTTTGAATAGTCAATATGCTAATTTAGGTTACAGTTTATCTCCTCAATTATAGGAGATCCTTAGGCTATTTATGTATTGTAAATCATCGTTGTAAATAAATAAAATCAAGGGTTTTACACTCTTAATAATTGATTTAGAACTAATGTCTACATCAAAGTGTATAAAATTCATAGTTAAATAAGCGCTAAAACAATTCTCATCATTAAGATGCACAAAAACCTCGATTAATCTGGACACATATATATTAAATAGCAATGATACCAACAAACTGAGCAAACACACTTTATAGTAAAGAAAATGAGCAGACAGTCAACTTGTTTAACCCGTTTGTAAGTTTATATGTCATTTTTTATGCGGGTGTTACGAACTGAAACCATTGCAAGGTATGAGACTTGTCCAACATCGGTTGTAGGGGCAATTGATATGGGGTTTATAAGCCAAATGGTTCCCTCACCTATCAGACTAGTCTTTTGGTTTGAGTTCTTCTGTTTGGTTGTAACAATGCTATCAAAGCCAACCTCGGAGTGGTGGCCTGGAGGAAGCCAGTCGTGACCAATGTGGCTGTGACCAACGAGGACATGGAGTGGTGGCCCATGGAAAGGTGGCCTGGAGTGAGCCAGCCGTGACCAACGAGGACGTTGGCCCTTAAAGAGGGTGTATTGTTACAGAGTGAAACCATTGCAAGGTATGAGACTTGTCCCACATCGGTTGTATGGGCAATTGATGTGGGCTTTATAAGCCAAATGAGTTCCCTCACCTATCAGATTAGTCTTTTGGGTTGTGTTTTTCTGTTTGGCTTGTAAACAGTGGGGCCAGTAACTCCGAAGAGCGGCTTGTATGTGAACAGATGAGAATGCGGAACAAGGTTGAAAAAACATCCATAACTCTATTAACTCACAATTAATTTTCAATAATTTAGTTTTTATTTTATGTTGTTGGTTTTTATTTTATATTTTAGTCAATCTAGTCTAGTGTGTTGGTTATGTGAACCAAAATTAACATTTCGGTTATAGCCTCTAGTTAATATTTCGAAAAACTTAACGAATCAAACTTAACGAGTAACTAGAATAACATCAGGTTCATTGTGTTCATTGTATTATCAAGGACAACTTTTAATATTATAACAAAAGTGCACTTATTTAGGATTTTATCTAAACGTTTGTTAGAACGTATCTAGTTATTTTTTATGCTACTGTCATGCACCAGTGGTATCAAAGCTCGTTAGTATTTAAACGCATCTAAACAAACACAAATAAATGATAAAAACCAATGAACCTGGCTAGAGCGAGGCCCCATCTACTGTTCTCATTAATTGGGATGAACATAAGCACCACAAGCATTCCCAAAACCCTAAACAAACAATTACAAATAAATGATCAAAACTAAATATATTATATAATCATGGATCTTCACGCGCCACTTTTCGCCTATACAGCTTGTATATGACATGAGTTGTCAGTTGTGTCAGGCCTATACGGTCGTATAGCGTATAGCCTATACGAGCAGTATAGGTTTTAGGTTTTATGGTGTACCACATGCGAGCCATTGAAGACCTATACAACTCGTATAGGGCTTACAGAGAGAAAAAGCTGTTTTTTTCGCTTCCATACGCTTGTACGCTTGACAACCAGGCTTGCCTTATACCAATAGCCATATAGGAGCCGTGCTGTGTGGTGTATGAAGATCACATCCCATATATTATTATTTAATTTAAATCCAAATCATCTAGTATAAAAACTAGAGATGAAAATTAGTAACTTACAGTAAGAATATGTGAAGAGGGAGCAATAAGAAGGAAGCCACAATGAGAAAACCAATAATATTAACAGAGCCCGGCCATATAACCATCGCGAAGAATGTATGAACCGGTGTCACAAGTTTACTTGTGAACACCGCCGGCGATGGTGCGGCCGGTGGAAGGATTCCGTTCGTCTTAGACATGGCTGCAACCCCAAAAGAACAAAAGAAAGAAAGAAAGAAATGACAGTGAAGGAATATTTAGCAGCGTCATATGTTGGACTCGTGTCTTGAATTTTGGCTCATTCCCGCGGTTAGAAGACGCGTGGCAATCAAACACTGCAGTAGTATTACGTATTCAGCCCCTAGTTATCTCAAATCCCATTATGCGCCCCTCGAATTCATTGTCCGGTATACTTGTTATGTTTTTCTTTTCTTCTTTTTTTTTTTAAAAATATTCATTGAATCTTTCAAAAGAGTTAATGTGAAATTTATCATACCGGAATACTCACCTAGAGTGAAAACTCATACGAATACACGACAGTGCGATGAGATATAATTCGTTTAGTTTAAGAATCGAACTACTGATTGTCATCTATTCGTCTAGCCTTTCATTATTATTAGTCTATCTCATGTAATAATGTAATCTGACATGATGTAATATTGTAATGTAATTTAATACAAATAATGTAATATGTTATGTTATGTTGTTATATAAGTTATATTATTATATGTATTCTTAAAAGAACATAATGAATGACATCTGAATATGTTGCTACAGCATTGCATTCTTAGAATTGTATTTGATTATTTGTCTAAGTTGGTATTTTAAATTATTTAAAGTTACATACTTTGTAATAAAAAAATTAAGTCTTAAAAAACCTCGTGCATTGCACGTGATGAATAAATGTTTGTATTATACAGGTTGAATAAAAAATAATACACTCTGTTAAAATTTGACGTGACAGTAATACTGCACTCGTTGTTAAGATATGATTTTTTAGAAATCAAATTTGACGTGATAGTTAAAAATTTTGTTAAGTTTAATTTTTAACACATTGTTTTATAACTGAATATTAATTTTGCATGTAACTGATTAATGTTAGTTCAATTAAAATGTTATTTAGTCTTTTAAATATTATATTAGCACAGTTAACTTAATTTGCAATTATAAACATAAAAGTATATAAATACATGCATGATAAACAAAATTTTGAATTTAACACCGATTAATCCTGGAGTTATATCCGTAATTAGATTTATATTAAACTAGTGTTATATTCAGCGTGTTGTGCCGGGCATGTTGGTGAAACCCAGGCTATGATAAACCCAAACATTGTCGGTCCATGGCGTTGAGGCGTTAAGTCGACGCAAATGCGATCGGTTTCGGTTAACTGCGATATGATACCGGAATTAAAAACCAAAAATAAAACAAAAACATATAAAATTTAAGGTGATCAATTGAGTGGCATCAGTCGGTAACATTCGGGTATTGGGAAGATCCGAGCATTGTCGATCCCAGAAGTTGAGGCGGTGAGTCTACGCAAATACGGTTGATTTCCATCACATTCGTTATGATACCGAAATTAAAACAAAATGCAGTGAGTCTACGCAAATTCGTTTGATTTCCGTTATGTCTGTCACGGTATCGAAACTAAAAAACAAAAACTAAAAGCAAAAAAAAATTCACGGATCAATGCGGTGCCATCAAGTAGCCCAATCGGCACTTAGTGGCACCAAAGTTTGTAATTATTATATATAAATATAATAATTTATTTTTTTAATGATATAATAACGATATGTAATTAAGGGTTAAGTTATTCTACAAATGAGGACAAAAATGAGAAGGATGAGAGGGATTTCTAGAAAAAAAAAGTCAAAAAAACAATGAAAATTTAATAAAAAAAATCATAACTCAAAATTTAATACAAAAAAAATTGAAAATTGTAAAAATGTTTTCACCGTCTTCCTCGTTCTAAAAATAACGCGAAAAAGACACAATGTTAAGGAAAAAACATCATTGTGTCTTTTATTTATCATTGTGTTTTATGTATATTTTCGTCATTAATTGTATATTTTTTTCTTTGTCATTGTGTTTTTTTTCTTGATATTGTATTATATTACTCAACATTATGTTATATTGTGTTCGACATTGTGTTAAATTTTGCGACCTATTGTATCTTTTTTTATTTATCATTATGTTTTTTGTTCATTTTTGGAATTTGTAATTTTTTTCTCGACGTTGTGTCTTTTCATTGGGGTTTTTTTTGAACGGGAATGACGGGCGAAACATTTTGGTTTTTTAATTTTTTTCATTTTTTAATTATATTTTGAGTTATTATTATTATTTTTTTTGAATTATTTGTCGAGAGGTATTATATGTGGCTACAAATCCTTCTCACGCTTCTTATTTTTGTCTCCCTTTGTATTTTAACTTTACCCAAGTAATTAATACGTAAGTTTATTAAATATATACAAAATAAAAATATGTATTCTTTTGATATATTTATTATTTAATGGGAGAGAGAAGCATAAAAAGATAATGGAGAAGACCTAGAATTGTGTCATGTGTCCTCTATATTTTTTTATTGGGAAAATTCGTATATTGTCCATATTCCTTCCCTATTTCAAGCAATTGTCCACAGGTCAAAAATGTTCCCAAAATGTCTATGAAGGATACTAGCGGCCTCTCCCTTATTTTCCGACATCCGACATTATATCCGGCCAACAAGCAAGCAACACCTGTCCGTGTTAGTGGCAAATCCGACGGAAAGGTTATAAAAACTTATCATAAAGCGAGAAGACGATCTTATTGTCACACCCCAAAAACTTAACTTAGCAGCGGAAGTCTTAATTAAGAAGTTCTAGTGGTGACAGACACCGATTAGCCATACAATATTTAAACACATATCATTAATGTACAAGTTGGACATTTATTATTGAAAATACAAGTTTCAAGTTATCATAGTAGATATTATTTTAAAACATCATGTCCAACTGTCGGGAATCTAGAATCCCGCATTTTCCCACGTTTTCTTCACGAAGTGCCTAGTTTTCCTTTACCTGAAAAACACGTTTAAAATATACGTCAACACAAAGGTTGGTGAGTTCTCAATAATATAAAATGCCCTTTTTCATTAAATTTCACTTTCTTCATTTCGAAACTATTTTGTCCATACAAATCAATATTTATATTTTACCCTGATCCCACGGGATCAAGGCCAACTTACATGAAAGTCGTTTAAAAATCATATAGTCGCCTCAACGACAAATCAAATGGACTCCTTTCGTATTACCACGATAGTTCTCGAAATAACATTTTATTCTTCAACATTTGTGATAGTTAGAAACTAGCAAGGAATATAACAAATGTAATGCTACTAAACCTATAATCAAAGCGTACAATAATTCAAAATATTTGCCCCCGACATTTAACCAGTGCGACTGGTCGACAGGCAGGGCGTCACCCGATAGATCTATCAATATTTCTATGCCTTTTTACAGTTAATGATTATACAGCTGCGATAACCACAATTTCCTGGAATAGTATTCAAGAGAATACTTATTCCCATCAGCCCGACCACGCTTAACCACGTTGGTCAAATCTAAAGCCCTTACAATATCACAATTGTTAAGATAATAAAATGTGTTTTGACACAAACGTGTTTCCTCCCCGAAAACATTGATAAATCATATAAAACTATTAAAAATGGTGGGGATTTCTGAGAAACTCACCTTGACGGTTACTATCGGTTTTCGTTCACTTCTCGTGTCCTATTCATTTAGTACACGTTTTTAATAATTTATTCCCACAATAGTTTTAAGTTGTTCTTTCAACTTAAAGTGTTCACACCACTAGTCTTTCCAAGTTTAACTTGTTTATGTAACATCCTAAAATTTATAATGTTAAATAAAGAAATTTACGTTTAGTGATTTCGCGTT
This sequence comes from Bidens hawaiensis, assembly GCF_021521415.1. Lineage (NCBI taxonomy): Eukaryota > Viridiplantae > Streptophyta > Magnoliopsida > Asterales > Asteraceae > Bidens > Bidens hawaiensis. The sequence continues at coordinate 19,156 of NW_027502142.1, forward strand.
ATTACTTAATTAATGTCGAGTAAAGAACGGATCATGGACTTAGATTAATTAAGATGGGTTAAATGAGAATGGGCCTTAGGTCCATGGGCTTTAAGGGATATAAATATCCCCTAAACCAACCTAAAACCCTAAACCCTCATTTCATTTCCATCATAATCTCTACACACTCAAAAACACACACTACACCATATTCGGCCGAGAGAGAGAGAGAGACATCCGAGACCAAGAATCAAGCCGACCATTATTAGATCTTCAATATACGAGATAACCAAGCAAACCGCGACCACACCGAACGTATAAAAGGTATGTTCTTGACCTTTAAAGTTTACGTAGTATTGAACGTTTTTACCTTAAAGGTCCAAGCTTTATAGTATATACGGGATATATATACGAACGAAAACGGTTAGGGAACGTAGGGGATGATGTCGAACCATAACAAGGGTATTAAAATCGCCAAAATGCTTAATAAAAACCAAACTCGTAGCTGACCTGAACAACTTCGCCTGCAAAAGCTTAACTTCGCCTTCAAAGCATAACTTCGCCTTCAAAGCTTAACTTCGCCTACGGCCAAGTTCGCCTAACTGGTAACTTCGCCTAAGGCCAAGTTCGCTTAACTGATAACTCCGCCTAAGGCCAAGTTCGCCTAACTGATAACTTCGCCTAAGGCCAAGTTCGCCTAACTGATAACTTCGCCTAAAGCTAAGTTCGCTTAAGGTTTAACTTCGCCTAAAGTTAAGTTCGCTTAGAAAATAAATTAAAAACCTAATGGAAAATGTGTTAAGCTCGACCCCAGCCAGGGGCTCTGCCCCTTGGACCCTGCTAGGGGCTGCCGCCCCTAGACCCCGCTGCCAGGGGCGCTGCCCCCGGACCTCCGTTCGTTGTGGGTCATATAAAGATATAAATACAACATGAGTAGTAGTAGTTAATTGATACATGTAAATATTATACAGTTAGCCGTGCACAGCTCAAGAAGGGAATAACGATTAACGAGGAGCGTAACAGGATTCAGGTGAATTTCTAGCCCCACTTCTGTGTTATGTTTTCGGGGCTGTGTGCATACTCTATATGTTTGTTAATACACTTATCCTAAGTGATAAGTGTATGCCTTATATGAATGATGTGAAATGTATGAATGATTGCTTGTTAGAACGTCAACGATCTTCGGATATTGCACGTACTGTCAGGTTGTAACGCTATGTATAAGGTAAGTATGATATGTATGCTTATATGTATGAACGTGATAAAGTTAATAAAAGAAGGAAATGATGGTTGTATGGTTGTATGGTTACGAAAAGGGTACCGAGCCCTAATAATATTCGAGGTATGATGTATGGTTGTATGGTAACGAAGAGGGAATCGAACCCTACTAATATTCGAGAACTAGGGAACCGAACCCTACTAATATTCGAGGAAAGAGGGTACCGAGCCCTAATAATACTCGAGGAAAGAGGGTACCGAGCCCTAATAATACTCGAGGAAGGAGGGTACCGAGCCCTAATAATACTCGAGGAAGGAGGGTACCGAGCCCTAATAATACTCGAGGAATGTAGGGCGTAATGCTCTTTATAACGTAAGATGTGAAAGTAAGAAAGTATGAAAGTATGAATGAAAGAATATAAGTTATTGTGTATTGTATAATGTATGATTAACTAGAACTCACTCAGCGTAGCTGACTTTTAGTATGCACGCAGGTGAGTAGGATGAGACAGCTGGCTTGAGTGGGGACACATGGCAGAAGAATAAGAGTCTGGCATCTGAAGACTTATGATGTTTTAATTTTAATGCTTTAATGTTGAAAGACAAAGGATGTTTTGAGACAAGTTATGAATTATGTAATGTTTTATGAAAGTTTTATATTCCGCGTAAAGTTTTAATTAACTCTGATATTTAGAACTGTGTTTATGAGTAAATCCAACACGAAAGTAGGGCTACCGGTAACGGGGCCTTACAGTTTATTAGTTTAAGTGTTCAACGACCCACTGACGGCTTTGGTTTGGTTAAGTCCATATTATATATATTCACTCAAGCACATAACATATATAACATAAGCACATACATATACACACATATATTTTATATATATACTTATATGTTATTAAAATGTATATTTATATACACATTATCATTAATTATGCAAACAAAACACTTAGGCAATTTTATTAAAATTGTTTATTAATTATTAATTTAATATTTAAATGTAATTATAGTAATACCTCTTTTTATTTGCTGAATTATTTATGTCTAACCAAAATTTTACAATACTTATGTTAATTTGTAATATTTTACCGGTTTTGTCGGTTTAACGTTTAACGATGAATTGTTTAATGTTTTTATTAAAAATTAATCTTTTTAAGTAAAAATGTAGTTTTTATAGCTGAAGTAAATGTGTTTTATAATTTAGTTTGCAAAAATATATTTGTTGTCGATTTAGTTTAAATTTAGCAAAAATGGTCATTTTTAACGTTTTCGCGTCGTCTTTCGCGATGTGACTCGTTTATTGTCAAGTTTTATCATCTTGACCACTTTACACACAATATATGGTGTAATGTATATGAGTTTTTAAGTTTTAGGGGCTGTTTTATTTCAGCTCCTAAAATCTTTGTCGGTTAGCTTTAAAAAGCCGATTTTTCGACTAGTTAAGTACTCGACACTCATTTTAAAGCAAATAAAGCATGTATATCATATATCACATAAAATCTAATTATTATAAACATGCAAAAACATAAAATTTCCAGATTTAATATTATTTCTTAAAAATCATATTTTATTAGTTAAAAACATGCATTTAATTCATATCATAAGTTTATTATGTCACACATCATTAACCATACTTATGATATTAATTTCTAATGATTTGTAACACGTTTGTGTCAATTGTGACTTTATTGATGGATATTTATTTGTGTAATACCAAGAACCACCTTTTTATTTCTCATTGACGGTACAACTATAAGCATTTATGTGATATCGTAACTAACGTGTTTCCGCCACACATGTGATCTGGGCGATTTGCCACACTTCGGCTTAAATGTGTGGCTAAAAAGTCTTTGACCATGTTTGAAAACCTTCCAGAATGTTTTGGCCACACATATTATTCTTCACGTGACCATTCTATACCTAGTCAGGTACTTTTCGCCACACTTTGAAAACAACTGTGACAAAAACTAGCCACATTATAAAAACGTGTGGCGAAATGTGACCTACAGTCATAGTTTGTTTGATCTTTGATACATGTGACCAAAAACACATGCATTAGCCACAAACTGTGACATTTAACTAGCCACATGTTTGAATAGAGTGGCCAAATTTGACAAACGGCTACTGTATTGATAAGAGATGTGTGTAAAAGGTAAAATATAGAGCCACTTATATTACGTTGTGTGACCTAATGTCACATTTTCTAGCCACATTTTTAATAAAGTGGCGAAATATGACGAACAACCATTGTATTTATTAGTTATGTGGCTAAAACGCTTAAAATATATGGCCACTTACACGACGTTGTGTGACCAAAGAGTAGTTTGCTTTTATTTTTGATATGTTTTTTATTGTCACGGATACATTATTATGTGTGGCAATAAGTTATAAATGGTCACAATAAAATATTTTTAAGTGTCTCCAAATGTAATTAATGGCCACTTATACGAGGTTGTGTGACCAAAGAGTATCTTAGTTTTGCTTTTTATACGTTTTTTATTGTCACGGATACACTTATTATGTGTGGCTATAAGTTATAAATTGTCACATTTAAAGGATGTTTTAGTGTGTCCAAATGTAATTAATGGCCACTTATACGACGGTGTGTGACTAAAGAGTATCTTAGTTTTGTTTTTTATAAGTTTTTTATTGTCACGGATATACTTATTTTGTGTGGCTATAAGTGAGAAATTGTCACACTTAAATATTTTTAAGTGTGTCCAAATGTAATTAATGGCCACTTATATGAGGTTATGTGACCAAAGAATATCTTAGTTTTATTTTTTCTAAGTTTTTTATTGTCACAGATACACTTATTATGTGTGGCTATAAGTAATAAATGGTCACAATATAATATATTTAAGCGTGTCCAATCGTAATTAATGGCCACACGTTGATTTGACGAGTGGCGACGTCATCATTGCCTTTACAGTTTCTTGTGCCGCCAATTTCAAATTGTCAGGGAGATGTACCGGCGGTTTCCGATGGTGTTTAAATACCAGTCACAATCACAATCACAATCCACAATCACAACCACAATCCATAATCAGAATCCACAATCACAATCCACCTTTCTTCTGATTATAATTTCCGATAATGGCAGCTTGGCTCGAACGTGCACCGCCCTCATCTACTACGACCCCACATTTTTCACCATACAATTCCACTTTTTTTCCGACGGCGTCCGGAGGAATCAAAGGGTGAGGTATATTGAATATGTCAACCCTCAAACCTTCACGTACCCACAACTTAACCGAATGGTTAGGTGGCTTGGGTACACGACTGCTGATTATTTCAGCATTGAAATGGTAGTGCCAGGGATCGAGGTGGCGTACATCGAGTTGAACGACTTGGAGCACTTCAGGGCGGTGTCCGTTTATGGGGCATTCCATACACAGGTGAACCTTCGCCTCCATAGGCTTAGGGACTCCACCTTCACCTCGGATGGCATGTGGGAGAGGATCATGCCCTCTCATACTCCAGAATCGAATGTAGATTCGGATACAGAATCGGATGTAGATTCCGATATGGAATCGGATGCTAGGAGTTAGAGTTAGTTTTATTAATGTAAATGTTATTATTGTAAATGTTATTATATTTTGGTATTAATATGTTATGTGAATGTTATTATTGTAAATGTTATTATTAACTGCAAATAAAAGGTTCATGTACATTTTGATCTTAACATGATTACGTAGGAAATAATGCCAATTTATTTAAAAATGCGAACGTAAGAAACAATACCAACTACAATATCAATCTACATAAACAATGACTTATAATAACAAAGAAAAGAACCTAAAAACTACAACAAAAGAATCAAAATCAAGAACAAAATAATAACAGCATATACCATCAAATACTTATAACAGCAAAAGAAAACATCTAATAACAACAACAAAATATAAATAAGCAAACACTTATAACGTCTCATAATCGAAAATTAGCAAATACGAACAAAATTTAGCAGCAAACACCTATAAAAATAAACCTAATCATAACAACAAATTGGTTCTCACCTTTTTCATGTTAAGAATAAAATGTATATGATCTTGTTTCCTGAAAATGTTATTATTATATTTTTGTTGCGTTTTTGAAGCGTAGTTGATGTTGATTTTTTATAAATAACTTTAAAATAGATGTTAGTGTGAGTGAATAATAACAAAATAGACCTAAAATTTAATTTTTGGTAATTGAGACAGTAATTTATTGTAGTTCAGTTGATTTGTAGCGTATCTAGTAAGATAAACTAGTTTTTTTATTTTAATTAACTTGAATGTAGGCTATTATTACATAAATATATTTCAAAGATTTTCTGACAGGTATTTAAAACATACAAAGCGTGTGATATACTAGTTTTTTTTTATTTTAATTAACTTGAATGTAGGCTATCATTACATAAATATATTTCAAAGATTTTGGACAGGTAGTAGGTATAAATGTAATTAATTTCCTAAATTAATTTGCTTCTATGCGTTTCCTAAGCGTGTGGAAACCATTTTGACAGGTAGTATGCAGTTATATACACTCAACAGCCAACTATATAACAACAGAGACTTTAATGACTGCAATAAAACCGGTGACTGATATTTATTACACTTCTATATATGTTATGTGAATTCCAAACTTGGCCAAGCAGAAAATATCTAAGGTTTCCATAGATCTTAAACTTCCCAAAGATGTTAGATTTTGATAAAATCCTTTCCAAAACTCAATGCCATCACCAAATCTTAAATCTAAGGTTACTGGTGATGGCATTGAGTTTGGAAGCGGTTTTTCAAAACTGAATTTTATTTGTTCAAAGGCTTCTTCAAAGTCTGGAGGGTACAATTTTGGTATGCAGGTTAGTGAAAAGAAGGGCATAATGGTCTTTTTTTAAGTATAGAAGGAAGATATCATGTATCACAACTATATTTAAATATTATTTACATCTAACTAGCCGAACGAACACAACTGCTGGGTCGACAACCCCGACATCGGTGTCAATCTCCATTACGAATAGTTGTAGCCTTTTTCCTGGGCCGCCAGTAATCATCCGGGGACTCATTACGAAGCAGTTGATTTGGTTTTACAAGAGGCAATGTATTACCCTCATGAGGGAAAGTTGCTGTACTAAATTCCTCATTGACCTCGTCATACGAATGCCTATAATTCTTGGGTGGAGTCATGAGGACAACATGCTTTTTTCTATCCAGCTGATCTTGAACATAAAACACCTGGCGTGCTTGCGAGGCCAATATGAACGGATCATCCTTGTGGCCAAATTTGTTTAGGTCGACCGACGTGTAACCAAGAATATCATGTTTAACATGTTTACGGTCAACCCATTGGCACATGAAGACCGGAATTCTTTTAGTATGATAATCTAGGACTCATATCTCTTGCAAAACCCCAAAATAAAAGTTGTCCATACGTCACCACGTATTTTTTGATGTGCATGTCATCCGCCTCTACACCAACCCCGCTGTTCTGGTAAACTCTACCATCATGAGATTTTGTACGAAATTCAAAACCGTTGATGTCGTACGAGTCGTATTTGTAAACGTTGCGGTGTGCTCCGTGTGCAATCCACTTTACGGTTTCCGATACAGAACCTGGGGAGCCCGCTAGCTCTCTTTCAACCTGAATTTCATTACAAGGATTAGATTCTTCACCTACATTGCAGAAACTATAAAAGAATTTTAAAAATTATAGAAGACTTAATAAATTGATCTACCTTGTCGCGTAACCAGTCACCAAACTTTAAAGTATGCTATTTCTCCAGCAATGCTTGTCGTTTACCAGGCATTTGGTTATTCAAAGAGGTCTTGTGTTGTCTGCAAGTAAGAGTATAATATATTGCGAAATAATATATATATATATATATATACACACATATTTATATATATATATATATATGTAAATATTAATTTTGGGTGCGTTTGCTTAGCGTTTTAGGTTTTTAGCTTTGTTTTTTGCCTTTGAACGTCTCGCGTAACTACCGTACGTTAAGGCATTAGCGTATAGTAACTGCACCCTATATATATTTATATATATATATATATAATTTAGAGTATATATGTTAGTAATACTTACTCGATATACGGCGCTATTTCAGGCGTATTCTGCAGCACATAGAAATGTGCTCTGTTGAAAAAATCAGGAGAAACTTCAACTGATTTAACGCCTGTGACAGGGATTGTCTCCCATTATCATCATGCTTATCATGTGGAATACCAACAGTACTCTTGATGTTTTTTTGGTATTCGCTCAGAAACTCGATTGTTTCTTTTGCAATGTTCTCCTCAGCAATGCACCCTTCTGGATAAGTTTTGTTTCGCACACGCCCTTTGATAACCTTCATACACCTTTCAAAGGGATACATCCAACGAAAGCATGGTGGCCCACATAATTTTATCTCTCTAACAAGGTGCACGGTTAAGTGAATCATGACATAAAAAAATGATGGCAGAAAGTACTTCTCCAGCAGGCACAGTGTAACTATTTGCTCTTCCTGCATCTTATCAAGCTCTTCTATAATGATCTCTTTGCTACAAATTGACTTGAAAAAAAACAAAGCCTGATTATAGCATTTCTCATTGGTTCTGGCATGATGACCGTATTTCAAGGGGCAGAAACTGTTGCATAAGCATGTGATAATCATGTGATTTAAGGCCTTGTAGCTTCCTTTCTTTAAGATTCACTAAACTAGAGAAGTTAGAACAATACCCTAGTGGAGCCTTCAGTTTATACAGTGTTTCAAGAAACATGTCTTTTTCTTGCGCTGATAATGTGAAGCATGCTGCAGGCAGTTCTGTATTGTTGCCTTTTGCTTTCGGTTGCAACTCCTTTTTAATCCCTAAAAACTCCAAATCCTTTCTAGCTGCCAATCCGTCTTTTTTCCTACCGGGAATGTTCAGCAACATCCCGAAAATACTTTCTGCCATATTCGTTTCAACATGCATCAAATCAATACAATGTTGGACAGGTAAATACTTCCAATAGCTGAGCCGTTGGTACCATATGCTGAACTTCTTCCAATATTGGTGCGGCGTTGTGTCATCCCTTTTCCTCTTACTCCCACTTAGGGATTCAGATCCCTTTCCCCATTCATTTTTAATGTTTTTGACCTCTTCGTATATCTCTTCCCTTGTCATAGGCTCTTTAGCGGTTCTCATCTCCTCTTTTCCGTTGAACGTCTTTTTTTGTTTTCTGAAAGGGTGGTCATGCGATAAATACTTTCTGTGGGCAGCATAACTCTGCTTCTTTGTGTGATAAAGTCGAACACACTGAGTGTCGCCCCGACACACCACACAACCTTTGAATCCACTGTAAGGGCAACCACATAGTGTACCAAGAGCAGGGTAATCATTAATCGTCCATAACACAACTGCACCTAGTGTAAACATTTCTTGTTTATATGCATCATATGTTGGCTCCCCGACCTCAAATAAAGATGCTAGATCGTCAATTAAAGGCTGTAAAAACACATCAATATTGTTTCCTGGCACTCCGGATATTAATAAGGAAAGCATGATGAATTTTCTTTTCATACACATCCAAGGTGGAAGGTTGTAAATGACTGCTAAAATAGGCCAGACACTGTGGTTTCTGTTGCCTCTATGTACGCCGACCCCATCAGTGCAAATCCCTAGACGAAGATTTCTTGGATCGCTTCCGATGGTATTGGAGTACCTGTCATCTATGGCTTTCCATGCTGGTGAATCTGATGGGTGGCGTAAAACACCGGGTTTATTGGTACTCGTGGCGTGCCATGTTAAATTCTCTAATGTGGTCTTTGATTAAAAGAGGCGTTTGAATCGTGGAATAATGGGAAAGTACCACAGTACCTTAGCGGGCGTGTTTATGTAAGTTTTGTTAGTCTTCTCATCCACCTTCCACCTTGACTTGTTACAAACTGGACATGCTTCCAAATCCTTGTAATCCTTATAGTAAATAATGCAGTCATTGATACACACATGTATCTTTTCGTATCCTGAGCCCATTGCCCTCATCATCCTTTTGCCCTCATACATATTATTTACCATTTCGTTATCTGCAGGTAGCATCTTTTTCAACAATTTCAGAAGTTCATCAACGAACTTATGAGATACCCCGTGCTTGCTCTTCAAGTTGAGTAGTTGTACTAATGCAAACAACTTGGTGAAGTCAAGACATCCTTTATATAGGGGCTTCTCAGCGTCAACAAGTAGTTGTAGAAACTCTTGATACTTCTTGTCGCCTTTGAAATTGTCTTTTGTAGCATTTACCATTTCTACAGTTTCACAGGCATCTGTTGGAATGTTGGTGTCAACAAACCCATTATTATTATTATTATTATTATCATAATTAGTTGGAATGCAGGTGCAGGCAAACCCAGTATTATCAACATAATTAGTTGGAATGTTGGTGTCGGCTTCTCCATGTTTTATCCAAGTAGTATAATTCGTATCAATTCCAAACCTGTACAAGTGATGTTCTACCTCGTCTACACTAAGAGATACGTGGTTCAAACACCGAACACATGAACATGAAACAAAAATTGGTGGTGATGTCTCCTTGCAATTACGAACTGCAAAATGTAGAAATGCCATAACACCATCTCTATATGCTTTATTGCACCTGTCGCCTACTGACATCCAAAACTTATCCATCTACCAAGAATTTTTTTATTAACTGTGTCATCAACGATATATATAAACTAATTACGCCAATAAATGTAACTGACTAAAAGAAAAAATATTTGGTGCTCACCTGAGATTAATAAAGTTGTTTGGTAGGATTGAGATTGATGAGAGTTCAGTAAATACACTAGCAGATCATTTATTAGGATTTGGTGAGATTGTGAGATTTTATTTGGTCAATACTAATTGATTTGTGAGTCTTCCAGAAGATAACTCGATTAATTGGCGGGTAAAAATGAAAATTTTAAACTTCTAAATTGCGTTATATAAATATTAGAAGAGGTTCTATTACGTTCTCAGGGTGTAGCTCAAACGGTTGAGGCGCTTGTGATTAAACATAGATTGCAAATATCGCGGGTTCGAAACTCAGGAGGGACACATTTTTATTTTTTTTTGATAATAACCTCTTTTTAATTAAATATTATAATAAACTCTTTTTAATGAAGTAAATACACTGTGATTTTGGAAACACTCAAACTAAACTACTCATTAAGCCTTTAATTGCGTTCAGAAACATAAAAATACATCATAATAGCTGGTCTAAAATCATAACAAAGTTTCTTAGCTTTTAATTACAAAACTAATTAAAAGCCCTAAAAACAACAAGAAGCAAATAAAATACAATATCTTCACTTTTTTTTCTGATTCAATCCTTGAAGCTACACTCCTTGCAAGTTGATCCTCTAATGACTTATTTGCACTTATAAAGATAGGAATTATGTCTGTACATCTTGTGCACACATCAGATCTTGTGGACGAAGCACAATCAGACCATATAAAGAAATCACATTTTTTGCCCTAAAAGTTGAAAAAATATAGGGTTTATGGTCAACAATTGTAGATGAATTCCAACTTTATTTGCAATTTCACTAACCTGAGATGCACATTGTAGAACCTCCGACCTGGATTTTTGGTGGTGCTTGATGTTCTTTGAATGGCTTCAACTCCACAAAAAACAATGAACCTGAGATCGATTGCTTCTGTTACTGGATGTGGTGGTCCTCGATGAGATTTCTTCCATGGTGAAAAAGGAGTTTTTATTGAAAACAAAACTAGATATATAAGTATATATATAGGAGGGTTTAGAAAGGAGTTGTTGTACCCATGCTTTTTATTACCGTTTTATGATATTTATATATGTCTTTGTACAGTAGCGGGTTGCAAGCGTAACAGGCTCTTTTGAACAATTATATTACATATTTTAACCTAATTGATTACACGCATTTTTAACAAAGAAAGATGAGGACCATTAATCCATATTTACCATTCATCAAAAGATGCATCACAAAAAGTACCCTTAATTACAATACATAAAACATGTTAAGAAAGCATTTTAAGATAATATATATTTAACATTCATCAAAAGATGCCATACAAAAAGTACCATTAATTACAATACCTCACAAAAAAACCAAGACCAGCAAAGCTAACATCACCATCACTCCGCCTTGTCCACAGTCTCCGCCCCCATCTCCTTAAAACTCATGTTGGTTGACACCGTAGTTATAGTTTCAACAAGGGTCTCACACACTGACTCGTAGCATTCAGACTATTGTTGCTGATAATCAGCAACCATTGCTCGAAACTCAATGTCATCTTCCCACAACATGAGGTTATAACAGGATTGGAAGGTGTTTGTTTTTTCGGCTGCGAGTGTAGCCCTAATCACTTCGAGTTTCTTCAACAGAGAGTCGTCTTTGTCTTTCTGAAAATCCATCGTTTTTTTTCACGATGTCCTTCACGGTTTTCTCAGAAGAATTCATTTTTAATATCTTTCTGAAACTGTTAGTGTGATTGAATAACCAAACTTAATGTAGTTAAGTTGATTTGTAGTAAGATATAGCTTAACTTTAATATAGGTTATCATTACCATAATATTTTTCCCGGCATTTTTTACAGGTGACGTATAATTGTGATCAATTAATTCTGACAGGTGATATAAATGCAAGTAATCTCTATATTAAACAAAAACACATGAGACAAATTGGTGCATTTCCCAAGCGTGGGACACCCTTTTGTTTTTTTATTACAGTTACTATTATTCTGTGAGCATTTTTGTTATATATACCTACACCACATTTGTGAAACTCATAAACCTACATAATTTTAAATTATTTTTTTTAGTTAATAATGGATTGCTCGTCATCGTCATCGTCATCATCCAGATCCTACAAGGCTGCCCTCAGAAGGTGAATTGAGGCTCAAATTGAGGTAGATAAAGCTTGTCGGGAAACTCTTACTGAAGAATTTGTAAAGACTAGCAACAGCTTGGATGCCATGGATCTCATTACAAAATTTCTTACTCGGATGCCCGCTAGTCGTATCCGAGATCTTGCTGTTTTGTTTATGGTTGATGTAGGACAGAGAGAGCTTGACGAGTTAAAACTTTTGGGCAAGGAAATTCTTGAACTGAATTGCTCAATGGAATTGAATTTGAAGTTTCTTATGTCACTCAGAGATTAGTAGTAATAAAATTTGTATGTTTGTGATGGTGTGTTTATATGTGTGTTTTGGTAATAATAAAATTTTTATTATTTGTGTTAAAACATTGATTCAACATGTAACTATTATCTTAAAATGCATTACAAACTGATAACAGAAGACTAGAGATCTCCATAAGTCCATATCATAACAAGTATCTTAAATTACATAGCAGTCAGTTTTGAAATCATTCAAATTTGTTGTTGCCTTTTCTTAAGTTCAGCAATCAACTCTTCTTCGGTTAAACGAGTGTCGTCATTTTCATGGAATAGCAGTGCTTTCTTGATAAGAGTATTTCTGTGTTGGTTTACATCCGAGAGGAGGATTTTGCACAAATACTTGAACCTCAAACCATTTAGCTGTGTTTGTTGTATACGGCCTTCCTTTTTGAGATTACACCCCATGGTCTCTTCCCATCATATTTCTCCATGTGTCTCATAGCAAAAATACCACAATCTATTCCATTACTTTTTGTTCTCCATGTCATCTTCAATCTATTGATTGTTGCTACTTGGATTTGCTGAGCAATGGGGTGTTTGATTGTTTTAAGATACATGCAAAAGATGTTTCTCTACACAAAATAGAAAGCAATTTAAGTATTTTGACAATTTTTATAACATGTATGTATGTTTTTTGGGTTAAAGGTATATATGTTTACCAACATATCAGGAGTCTTTCCGTATCTTTCTTCAAAATTCTCTCTAATTTCTTTTGATTTGTCTGCTAAGCTTTTAAACTTTGCATTAGATGGTATTTCTGGTTTGCACTGTTGTCAAGTAAGTCTATCACTCCTGTTTGAAGATTGAAGGCAACCACAACGAAATGATCGTGTTGTAGAATTGGCACGTGCACTATCGCAACCTCCTTGAGTGATGGAATTCCACTCCTTGCCATTTCTCTTGTCATGTTGTCTGAAAACACATCCAGTCTTTCTTTGTCTGTGTAACCCCTTGACTCAGAATAATGGTCACTTGTCTGTATATTAATTAAAATGCAGATGATTAAAGCGTTTATTCAGCGTTTTCTAATAGTACAAACAAAATAGATTAATTTGTACCAGCACATTGCTTGAAGCAAAGAATCTGAACGGTGATGCTGCAGATTTTTTCTTTTCTTCATAGTTCATTACTTCACTGAATGCATCCATTGCATTGGCGCAATATAAGTGCCAGGACAGAAGCTTTCAAAGACCACCTTGAACGATTCTGTGTGAGTGGACTTGTAGACCTCCTCCCAAATGTCTCCAAGACAAAAAAATATATACTCTGAAAGTATTTCTTCATCTTCTGTGACACTAGCGGATAAGTCAACCTCTCTCATAAGATATGTAGAGTTCAGTGTAATGAGGCTATCACTTGTTGACAATCCGGTGTCAACTGTTAAACATAGAACAACTCACATTAAATTTGACTGAAAATAATTGTAACTATAAGTAAATACCTTCAACACCTTTTGGTTTTTATTTATAATTACATGCCCTCTTTTGCCCACGCAACCACTGTATTAACAACTTCATCAATATATGTGCACGAGACATTGTTTTCTTGACATGCATCACTTGCATCATTTTTTACGACAGCCAAAGATGTAATATGTTCAACTGTGATTATAATTAAGCTGGTATATAATTAAGCTGGGGCATATATGATATATCTTTCTGAGCAGCCACTGGACCACCAACACCAACATCTGAATCAAATGCATCACATAGATGTAATAAGTTTAAATGAAAAACATAAGTGTTTTAATAGCGTTTTAATTATAATAATAATTAATTTAACCCAAATACCATTTAGAGCAGCCACTGGACCACCAACACCAACATCTGAATCTTGTGTTTTAGGGACCACATTATTAGTGAATCTGTTTTCCTATTCACAACATCTAGCAAAGATATTCTCATTTGATGGATGTCTATCCTTTCCTTGACGGACCAACTCGTTGATCTCGGAGCAAATTTTATCAAATTTCTTCAACTTGTTATCCATTGCCTTATTCCAAGACTGTAAAAAGAAAATATAGTTTGGATTAATTCAAAAACATTTTCAATTTATCCCAGCCAGTTGTAATAGAGTTAAATAGTAGTCAACAAGCACGATAGGCATTTGCAAACTTAAAGGTGAATAATCGCTTACATAATCATCCAAATCTTGTTCAGCTGTTTGATGGGCATTATCTGTTTCAGATGCACTTTGACCATCTGTTTTTTAATTACATATAATGTTGTATTACATAAAATGCATGTAGAGATAAGAGATATGAGAGTTTTTTACAAGAAAATAACAAGTTTAATACCATGTTCTTGTTTCTCCTCAGCTGCTGTGTTTTCTTCAACTCCAGGCTTACCGGCAACACTAACTGTCACAGCAGCAGCCGCAACAGCAGTCTCATCAAGTCTCTTCCCGGCAGCACTAACTGTCACAGCAGCAGTATCAGCAACAACATCAGCAACAGCAGCATCAGCAGTCTCATCAAGTCCCTTCCCGGCAGCACTAACGGTCACAGCAGCAGGAGCAGCAGCAGCCGCATCAATCCCTTTCCCGTCAACACTAAACGTCACAGCAGCAGCAGAAGCAACCTCAGTAGCATCTTCTTCTAAGGGAGGACCATTATTCTCCAAGTATTTTTACATCTTATTAAGAGTAGTTGTTGTTATGTAGTTGACTGTAGGCGTTGTGACGGGAGTCCCAAATGGACCATATTTTTTCTGGTATTCATGCGTGTAAAGCATCACAAGGAAGGTGATCGGACCGTTGTATTGAACGTTGATACCTCTCCATTCTTCCTTTGTCGTTTTAAAGTTTTCAATGACATAGCTGCACCAGTCCATATTTGGAATATCGAAGGTTTTATCAATTGCGGCGATGATTCGTTGATTGACTGTTGTTGATTTTGTCACAAATCCTATACAGGTGTTGACCAACACAAGGAAATTAATCTTAAATAGTTCACCAAATCCTTGATCCGCGGCCAGTTTGTCTTTCACATGCTTTATACTTATTCTTGCACTTGTCGGGAATTGAGATTTGAACAAATCTGTAGTAACATCTTCCCCCAATCTTGGTCTATTCTTGCCTAAAACAGGAATCTTACCCATTGGTATCCCCAACACCTCATGTACTTTTTGTTGTGTTATCTTAATAACACAGCTCCCAATGTTCAATTCATTTAAACGGTTATTATAGTTCATGAGCAACCAATATCCCAAAGTTGTTGGAGTTTGGGTTACTTGAAGTCTTAACATTGACCCGAAACCCATTTCTTCTACACAAGTTTTTTGGGCAATGGTCATTGCCTTCACTGCATCAACAATATTAATAGGTGCACACCTATTCATCAATTTTTGGTCTACAAATTCAACAAAAGGTTGTCCCTCTCGGCTGGCTTCTTTTCTTTAACGGCTCTCTTTTTCGGACGCTGAAAGTCCGGGCCAGAGGTGCTGGGTTCCACCTGTTTCCGCTTTGACAACAACCTGTCGATTTTTGTGTCAAGGTCTGAA
>NW_027502143.1:0-51137 GCF_021521415.1 Bidens hawaiensis
TGAGATGTGATTAATTCGATTTTTATAATTAAATTTTATAATAATTAGTAAATAATAATATTAATGAAAATGCGAAAATGTACTTATTCAAATAAATCCTTAATAGATTAAACTGGGAGGCAGATATTCCCGAATCACCGAGATAGTCCTATTCCAATTAAACCTTTAAAATTAGATAAATTATAAGGTAGGTAATTGAACATATTAAATTAGATTAAATTGTGAATTCGTGGATTTTTTTCTTTTTCACAAAATCGTTATAATTATTAGGAAATATGTAAATTGAATTATCGATCATGGAAATTTAAGTAAATAACAAATTTTTAAATTAATTGCAATAACAAAAATAAGATGTGAAACATTTAATAAAAATGAGATAAATGCGAGGCTAGAAATGAATGAACCACCATGACTATTCTAACAACTAATAATTTATAATTTAAAACGTTCAAAATTTTCAAGGTGTATCAAAAATCAAAGTGGGGAGTTGAAATATTTACGAACCAATGTTTAGTTTCAAATAACGAACTTAATCAATAAATAAAGTGAGTGATGAATTTTTAATGGAAATTTATCAAAAAGTCAATTTTAATGGTAAAAATTTAATTAATGGATAATTTAATTTAATAATGGGAATTTAATTTGGATGATGAAAAATTTAGTTTAATATCAATAACATTTGCAATATTTGAATTTTAATAATAAAGACTTATGGAAAGTAAGTTGTGAAAAGTAACATGAGGAAAAACAAGAGATAATAAAATATTTATAGTTTAAAGTTGAGGGTAAGGACTTAAATACACTTAGAAATTTATAGTTTGAGAATATGGACATAAATAAGAAAAGATAATTTAAATAATATTTTAACGGATATGAGTTAGTATAAGATTTCTTGTTCGGTGTATTTTAGTTTTGTCGAGATTGGTAGTCGTTTGGTTAACGGAATACATCAGCAAACTCCTTTTCGATCCTAGTAGTCAAACAGCAATCACGAGAAATAGGTGAACGACGTTGATTATGACGATGATTTTCTAGAGAAGACATTCTACGAGGACCAAGGATGAAATTTTAATAAGATGATGGGTAAGTTGTGTACCTAAATAAAATTGTGCAAGTGATGACTCGAGGACGAGTCGGGATTTAAAATAATGTGAATAATTTTTGAGATATTTAATTGAATAAACAATGTTTATAAAGTTTTCCAAAATTTAAGTGTTATTGGGTTGGGCTTTCCATGTTAGCTCAAGGACCCAATTTAAATAACGAAAAATGTTCAATGAGTTGGCCTCCCATGAGCTTTCCATGGCAATTTGAATGGCCCAACTAAATAAAGCAACATAAAGTTCGTAAATTGAGCCTCCCATGAATGTTTCATGGCAATTTATTGGCCCAATTAAAATCACGAGTAACAAACAATTGAGTTGGTCAGCCCATGAGCGTGTACATAGCGCTTAACTGACCCAACTAATTAACGAATCATCAAATCAATCGAGTTGGTCGGACCATGAGCGTTACATGGTATTTAACCGACCCAACTAAATATCAAATCAACAAATCAAATATAAGTAGTTGGTGTATCTCGGGAACCACCCCAGACGATACGTTCCAACCCAAAAATCAAATCGAAAATGATTTAAGAAATGGATAGTTGGAGTGCCCATGGATTTCCATGGATTTTTCACCCAACTAAGCATTTAAAATAATTTAAAAACACAATTTGGAAGTATAACCGTTAGCCGGTTATGTTTACCACGCAACCTTTTAGCCGATTACGGGTACCACTTAAAGTTACGGTTGTACGACATTTGTCATACCTCCATGCTTCAAGGTGAAAGAGCAAAAACAGAACACAGGAATTCTTAAGGAATTTCCCACAATAAAAGACAATCTACAAAAATAAAAGATTTAGAAAATATTTTGAATGTGAGGCAAAGCCTCGGAATTTGTGTGTGTGTGCAATAAATAGATAAGATACAATACAATAAAATAATTAATCTAATTAAGCTGTAAACAATTAAATAGCACACAAGGCAGTTTAGATAAGCACGTATAGGGCCCTATGCATATGTCTAGCACAATTTTTAACGACCTATCATATAACCTTCGACTCTGATACCAATCTGTCACACCCCAACCTAAGGTGGAAATGCCGGGGCATGATCCGATTGCTCACAGCTCGAAGATACTATCATATATAAAATGTGACAATATCTAATTAATTATTTTATTAAAAGAATGCACACAATATCCAATTATAATAAACAATCTACAAATATGAATATAAGCTCAAATAATGTTTATCTTGATTATATCCTAAGGTCCTGTCTACGTGTCCAAACTTCAATCTACAATACAAGAAACTTGTATATACGTTCTTTATTTCAGAGTATGGACTTGTATATTAAATCAATGAAATAAGTTGTATATTTCATTCATGATCAGTATTTCAATGAAATAAGTTGTATATTTCATTCATGATCAGTATTTCAGAGTATGGACTTGTATATTTAGTTAATATCATTTTCTTGGACCTTAATTCACTCGATTTATGCCTAAAATAAGCGATATACATGCTAAAAACGAACTAGGAAACGAGATCGAACAATGAATCTATGCAACACCACCACCGCGCCGCGCGATGGAAGGGGTGAAGTCGGCCACGCGGCACTCCATCCTTCCTAGGGTAGAATTTTGATTTTTGACGCTTTTAGTCCTTGTGGTTTGATTATTGGTCAAATATTGAACTTGTTATGCAATAAAAAAGAAATGAACATTATATAAATTATGAGGGGTTTAAAGTGAACTTTAGAAACCTAAATATTTGATTTTTGTTTAATAATGAAGATCTAAATTATTCTCGGGTCGGGTTAAATGTAAATGAAAATCCGAGATGTTACATTTTAGGGGCGGCAACCCCTAGCAGGATCCAAGGGGCAGGGTCCTTGGGGCGGAAGCCACAAGCAGGGTTCAGGGGGCTAGACAAAAATTTTATTTTCATTAATAAGTCCTTACTAAAAATTCATCAGAAAATCGACTTTTTGAACGAATTGAATCGAGTTCCCTAAATGAATCGAATCGAGTTTCTCAAACAAATCGAATCGAGTTCTCAAACGAATCGAATATAGTTTTATTCCAAATCTAGTTTTCGTGCCTTCTGGTTTTAATCGTTCTCTTTCCTCCCTTAAAGGCCCGTTTTACTACTACAACGAGTTCCAGTCTATAACAACTCCACCTATCAGTTCTTACATCGTCTGAACTTCATTTACCCATCTTTTTCTTGAGTCTAACCTTATCCGTTTAATCCAAAACAACATTCATAACTCATTTGTAGCAAAGTTTGTATTTTTCCTACTTAATATAAACCGATATAGAAACCTATCGATTTTCATGGCAAACCGACATCAAATACATAATCTTTTATCTTAAAATGAACTTTTTCCAGAGTTCGGCTCGATTCCGGTTCGAGCTTGGCTTGAGCTAGGATCTTGTATGTTTTCTTGGATGTTTGATGGAGATTGAATCATGAAAAACACCTTGTTTCACCTCAGATCTGGGTCGAATCGAATTTCAAAACGAATCGAATTCCAAAACGAATCGAATCAAATCCTAAACGAATCAAATTTCAAAATGAATCGAATCGAATTCCAAAATGAATAGAATCCCAAACGAATCGAATTGAATTTTCTTCCAATCGAATGGAATTCTCATGAATTCGATTCAAAGCTGGTTTATCATGCCTTTATGTTTTAATCGATTTTTTCCTCCCTTTATGCACGTCTTACCGATAAAACGAGTTTTGGGTCATAACAACTTCATCTTTTTGCCTTTACACGAACCGAACGGAGTCTCTCGTCCGATAACCAGTTTGTGGAAAAGTTTGGGTTTTTCTAACATGATATGGCCCAATTTACTATCCTACTCAGTTTCATAGCAAACTGACCTAAAACACTTATCATTTTAATTACAAAATACCTCTTTAGATCCGGTTTGCTTCGGATATGAGTCAACACATGACCTAGAGGTGTTTCTTGCTGTTTGATGGTGCTTGAATACGAAATTTTCCCTCCTTTAGCTCGGATTTAGATCCGGATTTGAAGGAGAGTGTTATATGTGTTTTTTGAGTGTGTATAGAGGGAAGGTGGAAATGAGGGTTTAGGGTTTTAGGGAGGTTTAAGGGTGTTTAAATACCCCCAAGCCCATGGACCTTAAGGCCCATCACCATCCCTTAATCCATCTTTTATTTTCCAAGCCCACACTCAACTTATTATTATTCAACATAATTAAATAATAACATACAATTTATTAAAATAGCATTCTTTTATTGTTTATTCATAAAAGTAGGATGTTATAACGTCATTGTGTCTTTTGTTCGTCATTGTATCTTTATGTTCATTATTTTATCTCTTGTCCGTTATTGTGTCTTTCTACTCATCATTTTGCTTTAGTCATTGTGTATTATGTTCAGGTTATTGTGTATTATGTAATTAACATTGTGTTTTACGTTTCAGATCATTATGTAATATGCATTCTCCATTAAGTTTTATGTTTTATATTATTGTGTAATTGCATCAATCATTGTGTTTTATACTTTTATGTATTAGATATAGTCATTATTTTATCTTTATGTTTACATATTAGAATTACACAACATTGTTATTTCACTACTACAGTTTTCAGATTTCATCACTTTTGAAAAAAAAAATGATAAACATAAACACACAATGATATATAGAGGGAAACAATAATGAACATAAGACACAATGACAACCAAAAAGAAACAAGGACATAATTTTTTTTATTTTTAGAAAACAAAATCATACTCACATTAAAGATAAAACAAACTTGTTATAATGGTGAACTTTTTTTTAATGTCGAACAAAAAGTTATTGACGTTTTAAAATAATAGGGGGGATTGACATGTGTCTTGCATGTGACCAGAGAAAATATGTGTTTTTCCTTTTATTCTCTTCCTCTTTTGGTCCTCACTTGACACATGACAATAAATTATGTCTTTTCATCATTTTTATTTTTGTTACCCTTTGTAGAATAACTCAACCATATATATATATATGTGTGTGTGTGTGTGTGTGTGTGTGTGGGTGTAAGTATCATTACAGAACTCTTAAATTATTTAATAACCTTAAGGAACTCTTAATAACTAACGTTTTTTATAAAAAAAAAAATTTGTGTGTTAATATTATTGGAGTGTAGTTTAATCACTTTTTATATATATATATTTATGATTACAATTATGAAAATTAGTTTTTACGCATATCTATGTTTTTTTACACATATCTATGTTTTTTTTCACATATGTAAATTTGTTATTAATAAATTTTGCACATGTGTAAACTTGTGATGTATTTATGTAATCAATTTTTTTTAAGTATGATAAAACTAGTCTCAAATAATTTTAATATATAAAAAAAATTAAAAAAATGTTTGGTTGTTATGAACTAAACGAACCGAGTGAGGCTTTGCTCGTGCTTGACTTGTTTTAAAAGCAAACCAAGCCGAACAACTCATTTCCAACCAAGCCGAATTGAACAACCATTTTTCGAGCGAGCATCAAGAATAGTTTGTGTAACATCTCGGATTTTTCAAAACTGTATTCGTTGCGTATAACCCGACCCGAAAATATTTTGGATCACTATTATTAATCAAAAACCAAATAATTATAAATAATTAAGTTTCTAATAATTCACTTGAAGCCCTTGTACTTTAAATAGTGTTTAAATCTTATTGGTATCAAAGCCGAAGGTTATAAGATAGGTCGTTAGAAATTGTCCTAGACATATGTTAGGAACCCTATACGTGCTTATCTGATTTGCCTTGTGTGCTATTTAAATAAATTGTTTACAGCTTGCTCAGATTAATGATTTAAATTGTATATATCTTGTTTATTTGTTGCACACACACAAATTCCGAGGTTATGCCTCAACTTTAAAAATATTTTTAAATCCTCTTAGTTTTTGGTAGATTATATTTTATTGTGGGAAATTCCTTAAGAATTCCCGTGCTTTGTTTTGTTTATTCACCTTGAAGCGTGGGGGAATGACAAATCTCGTACAACCATAACTTCAAGTGGTACCTGTAATCGGCTAAACGGTTACGTGGTAAACATAACCGGCTAAACGGTTATACTTCCAAATTTTTGTTTTAAATTATTTTAAATGCTTAGTTGGGTGAAAAATCCATGGAAATCCATGGGCACTCTAACTATTCATTTCTTTAATCATTTTCGATTTGATTTTTGGGTTGGAATGTATCGTCCGGGGTGGTTCCCGAGATATACCAAGAATAGTTTGTGTAACATCTCGGATTTTTCGAAACTGTATTCGTTGCGTATAACCCGACCCGAAAATATTTTAGATCACTATTATTAATCAAAAACCAAATAATTATAAATATTTAAGTTTCTAATAATTCACTTGAAGCCCTTGTAGTTTAAATAGTGTTTAAATCTTATTTATATTATCAAAAGTTCATAAAAATGCTCAAAGACCAAAATACAAGGACTAAATGTGACAACGTGTGAAACTTATCCACCATACCCTCCGGAGCGCCGCACGACGGCTAGCCTACCTGCTGGCCGCGCAGCGCGGTGGCCCCACTGCACCTAATCTTGGTTCGTCTTCGTTCGTTAACTCGTTTAAGGTATTAAATCGTTTATTTTAGGCATATTAGAGAGAATTAAGGGCCAAGAAACAATCCTATAACTGAAACATAAGTATAATCTCGTTTCTTATCATCCAAGATCAAATCTTTTGATTATATTCAGTGATTTATTCATAAAAGTATGATTTACCTACCTAAACGGGCCAAAAGCCCATAATTAGTTCGTTTTATGTTTTCCTATATAAACAAGACATAACCATCTGCTGTAAAGTTTAATCTAACCCTAAAGAATATCCCATAGCCTCACCTCTGTTCATCCTCCAACCCTTCGCTTTTTGCATCTTTGTTAAAGATTCAAGACTTGTTCGTTGACTTTGCTTGCTTTAGGATCTTTGACTTCCGTTTCTCGTCAATCCTATAACTTTCCAGGTAAGTTGTAAACTGTAGAATCGTTCATACACATTCCCTAGTCAATAGCCTTCAATCAATTTCGGTGATTGAAGGGTGTTGACTGGTCAATTGTTTTAAAACCCGATAAAGGGTAAAACAGTCAACAAGTTTGACTTATCGTTTTCTCACACTTCTGGTCAGATTCAATGTTCAGTCCAGAAGACTTTTATTCTCGTAACGTGATTTTAAGGCTACTGACCAAAATCTAACTTCCGACTCGCTGTTCTGATTCTGGTCAGTACCAGCTCGCTTAAACGTTTAATTCAACATAACTAGAGCTCTACTCATCCGTTTGGATTGATTCCAGTGACATTAAGTCCGTTTTTATTTATAGTTTCATATCAAAAAGTTTCAGATTCTTATCACTAATCTTGTTGGACGCGTATTGGACGACTCGCTTAAATCATTAGTTCGTTTGTCGAATTTATTAATCACTTGCCTTCCGACTAAGGTGAGTTTGACCATTCCCCTTTTTATACACTATTTTTAAATATTTTGGGGACATATGCGTATTTACTCAAATTTTCTATTCTATATATATACACAAAATCGCAAATATAATCATTGTGTGAATATCAGTTGAATGCTATTTGCTATTTGCTACATGTTTAATTGTTTACTTGATAACGTTTCGGAGAGGTCCAACATATCCCCTTGTATAGGGTTCTCATTAGTATGATCATACGACCGTCTTAGTAACCGGAGCCCAATTCGCTTGGCGAAGGTAAACCGACAATCTAGTCATTGTAATCAATGCTCTATTCGCTTGGCAACGATTCATTGGCACACGAGTATAACTTGGTTTTCGTTTGTTAAGGTTTGATTGATTATTACCACATAGATTGGTTTGCGCATTTAACACTTATCATTTATTATTAATCTATTATATAATTATTTGCTGTGTCAAAATTGGTGATCATCTAACTCAACATATTTGTTGACAAAACTCCATTTTCTATGCATATGCAGGTTGTCTGAGTTGAAGAATGGACACTTAGAAAGACCTTAGGATTATATTGAAGACATACGTGGATTTAAGACTTGTTATATTTATTTATTTGAATTGTTTGGTTGTATTTGATTATTGTGTGTATATTTGAATAAAATAATTAATTAGATATTACCACTTATATTCAATGATAGTATCTTCAAGCTATGAGCAATCGGATCACGCCCCGGCATTTCCGCCTTAGGTTAGGTTGGGGTGTGATAGTTTGGACAGTCCTAATTGAATTAGGTAGGTAGAAAAAATACCAATGAGTTAATAAGGAAGATGCAATATTTCCCACTTGTTCCGGTACAGCTTCAAATTTGCACATTTTTTATTTCGTAAATACATCACTATCGAGCAAATTTATTAGCAAAAACCCAGTCACATGTAGCCTTTAAGATGCAGATCGCTGCATATTGTACAGCTAGCTTTTCAGCAACAACCGAAAATTACAAAACCTATAATAAAATTTACCACAACAATTACGAATTCTTATTTTCAAGTATTCGACTATTTAACATGAGGTAAACTCAATTAAAAATCAGTTATCAATACAATCAAAATTTAAACATAATATGTTATTACTTCATTATTAGTTATCAGTCCCGTTTTTTAGAATCCGGGTGCCCCAAACGAGTACCAAAAAATATACATATATATATATATAGAGGGAGGGTAGCAAAGCTACCCACGGATCCCTTATCCGACGCTGATCGTCAAAGATATCC
This sequence comes from Bidens hawaiensis, assembly GCF_021521415.1. Taxonomy (NCBI): domain Eukaryota; kingdom Viridiplantae; phylum Streptophyta; class Magnoliopsida; order Asterales; family Asteraceae; genus Bidens; species Bidens hawaiensis. The sequence goes on from NW_027502143.1 coordinate 8,788, forward strand.
GCCACCCACGGATCCATCAACCAACCCGCGGATCGCCATAAGACATCCGTGCAAGTAACAATTGGATTGGTAAAGCCATCCACAATCCAAGACACTTCGTGAAACTCCGTCATAACCCACGGACGGTAACCCGAGCATCCGTGGAAGGAATCCACAAATAACTCAAGGGACTCATCATACGTATGATCCCTACGTGATATGGAAGAGCAGTTGTAACAAACTACTTCTAGAAGATTCCCTCAAAACCTCCTGATTGCGACATCGGCCAATGGAAAGAAGACACCTGGACACGTAATGGCCGTCCCACGACGTGCACAGATAATGGTTATACCATAAACGGGTCCAGGCTGTCACATCCAATAAAGGGGCAACACGTGTCCATTCAGGCAGAGAAGGAATAACTTGATAGTGACAACTCCACCAATTACCTTCTCTCCACCTTCGGCTATAAATACGAAGATCATCTCTTCAAGGTACATTCATTCACTCTCTAAAGCCTTACGCTATATACTGGTACTCGTATTAATTCTGATTAAGATAAAGTACTGATTCTCACGCCGGGGGATGGTTATGGGAAGACCCCCCACTCTGTCCTTCCCGTAGCGAGACTTAACGGTGTTCTGTTTTGCAGGCGCTAGCTTGGATCTGCTCTCATAACCCTTCACAAAACTCATATATGGGGAAATACCGGATCGGACTACCCAGTTCGACCTAGTGTTTCTTCATAGGCACCATCCGTGGGACTTAACCCTTCGAATGCTCTTTTGGCATTGAAGAGGGAAAGATCCTGGGAGTAATTATCACCGGGGAGGGATTCAATGCAAACCCGGAGAAGGTATAGGCCATCGCCCGGATGCCCTCCCCGTCTTCACTAAAAGAGGTCCAAACGTTGAATGGAAGATTAGTGGCTCTAAAGAGATTTCTGGCAAATCATGCGGCTAAATCTTAACCATTTGTGTCAACGTTACGAAATTACCTAAAAAAGGCACATTTCAAATGGACACCGGAAGCAGAAACGACGTTCCTAGAAGTGAAAAAATGCCTCATAGAGATTCCAACATTGACCGCACCCCGAGAAGGAGAACCTCTCATATTGTACTTATCCGCTTCGGATATTGCAATTGGGGCAGTTCTCCTAACGGATTGTAAAGCCATCCAAACGCCGATATACTACGTCAGTAGAACGCTAGCGGATGCCGAAACCCGGTACTCGATGCTTGAAAAACTTGTGCTGGCGCTAGTTTATGCGGCACGGAGGTTAAAGAGGTACTTCCAAGGTCACCCAATACAAGGTTTGACAGGCTACAAGCTGAAAAACGTGTTGGCCAAACCTGAATTATTCGGGAGATTAGCCAAATGGGTAATTGAACTAGGTGAACACTCCATTGAGTTCAAGCCTAGACCCGCGATCAAAGGCTAGGTCTTTGCGGACTTTGTCACAGAGGTACCCACAGGTAAAGTCCTGGAATGCCTGTTTGAACAACCCCGATCCCCTCCGATGAAAGCCAACAATGGACTCTATTTACGTATGGAGCATCAAGTAGGGAGGGATCAGGCGTGGGTCTGAAATTGATTAACCCAGACGGCTAAGAGTTCACCTATGCCATCAAGTTAAACTTCAAAAGTACAAACAATGAAGCTGGGTACGAAACATTCTTGGCTGGACTGCGGATTTCAAAAAAGCTTGGTGTGAAATTTTTAGAGGCTCGGGTCGATTCTATGCTCATTGCAGGACAGGTCTTAGGGACATATGAAGCAAAGAATGATGTCATGGCCTCATATCTGTCCCAAGCTATGCAACAATTCACTTCATGTAAAGTAATGCACATCAAAAGAAGTGAGAATCGACCCGCGGATGCCTTGAGCAAACTGGCATCCACCAGCTTCGAACACATGGGCAGAGACGTTAGAATCGAGGTTCTGAACGCTCCGTCTGTTCCTCAACACCAAGTTCTGGTCATCCAGACCGGAGCAACGTCCTGGACGGAACCAATCAGGCCTTACTTGTCCTCCGGCATCCTCCTGGAAGATAAGGCAGAGGCTCGAAAGATCCGCCATAAGGCGTTGTGGTATCAAATGCATGATGAAGTTCTGTTCGGAAAGTCATTCCTTGGCCCACTGCTCAGATGTGTAGACGCAGACGATGCCAACTACGTAGTCCGAGAAATACATGAGGGCATCTGTGGGCTACACGTAGGACCAAGAATGGTGGTAGCAAAAATAATGAATGCAGGATACTATTGGCCGGGCATGCACATGGATGCCCTCAAAGAAATCCGAAAATGCGATGCCTGTCAACGACACGCACCCCGGACGTTGCGACCTCAGAATGACCTAGTTCCAGTCACTGCAGCATGGCCTTTCCAAAAATGGGCCATAGACATCATGGGACCATTCCCCGAGGCCCCGGACGTGTGAAGTTCTTGTTAGTCGCCATCGACTACTTCACAAAGTGGGTAGAGGCCAAACCTCTGGCCCATGTTAGGCAACGAATATGAAGAAATTCTTATGGGAATATATTATCTGTCATTTTGGTCTCCCCCAGACGCTAGTCAGCGATAATGGGACTCAATTCGCGGATAGCAGCCTCCAGGAATGGTTATCTGAGTTGCAAATAAAGCAAGTGTTCACATCAGTTGCCCACCCGCAAGCCAACGGACAAGTCGAACGGGCCAACCGAAGTATCAAAGAAGGTATCAAGGCCAGACTGGGAACCATACGAACTGGGTGGGTTGAAGATTTGCCCCATGTGCTGTGGGCACACCGCACCAGTAAAAAGACGAGCAACTCAGAGACACCAGTCGGCTTAACTTATGGCACGGAAGCAGTAATTCCGGCTGAAATTGAGGTCCCATCCGCGCGAATGCTTTTGATTGCCGATAACGAAAAAGAGCTCCGGTTAAACCTGGATCTCTTAGAAGAAAGAAGAGAGTTGGCCGCAATACGTGAAAGCAAATACAAACGCCAACTCCAAAATTACTATGACACACGAGTCAAATTATGCAAATACAACCATGGCGATTACGTATTCCGAAGCAACGAAGCATCAAACGCCGAATCACCAAGAAAGTTAGCACCAACCTGGGAAGGCCCCTATCAAATTACCAAAGTATTGGGAAAAGGTGCATACAAACTGAAAAGAATGGATGGCACTCCTATCCCCAGGACTTGGAACGTTGCGCAACTGCGGAAGTGCTATATCTAAATCGTGAAATTTCCTTTTGGGCCTGCGCGCCTCTTTAACGGCCTGCGTGCCTAATGTTCTGATCTACGTGCCAGACTTAATTTACCATAACGTTAATATAAATATGGTTAACTCACAATTATCCTACTGTTTAAAAACTTCCTAGAATGTTAGTTTCTGTACGGAAAGGCCTGCGCGCCAATACTTATCCTAATCCTATATTTTGGATACATGACGGATTTAGCTCACACACATTTATAGTGTACTCATACAAGACAAAATGTAAAATCCGTGCCATATATACATGTTGGGTTTTATACAAGATTATCAAAGTTCAAGTTAACCATATTTAACTAGAAAACGCAACGGAAGCTTAGATTTTATAACTTGTTATGAACATACCATTATGTTAAAACTAAAACCCATAGAACAAGGATCAATATTACAAGAACAATATGCTTACAAAATGTAAATGGTACCTTCTTATACCTTATAAGAAGATGTAGATGGATGAAGAAGATGATGTCTTCAAATGGCAAGGTTGCAAAGGAGAAACCCTCAAGCTTTTGATACCCCAAGCTTTTAAACAACAACACCAACTTGTTGCTAGGATTAGAACACTTGAATCAAGATCACAAAACCCTCCTTTCTTTGGCCAAAGTGGCCGTGAGTTTTGGAGAGGAAGAGAGAGATTTTTGAATTCTATTCACACTTGAAAAATATCAAAGAACAAGACCCTCTTGCATGTATGGGGAATGGAGGATTAAAAGGAACCCAAGACAAGTTACAAAGAGCATCTTGTTTTTGATTGGGTAAAACCACCACCCCCACATGGGTGGCCGGTTTTTGTTTTGTTTTTTTTCTTTTTTTTTTTTTTGTTTTGTGTTTTAACATTTAAAACATCTCCATTCATTTTATAAAACTCATTTTCATAAAATGTGCATACATCTATTTAATTATTTAACCAATTAAATAATTAGTTTATATAAACAAATTATCCAAATAATTTATTTGAATCCTCAAGTGTGTTTGTTTAGAAAACCAATTTTCTAAACATGTAGTGTTCGGTATTCGTTTAAATGATCAAATTATTAAAAGAATACATTTGGTGTCGTCTAGCTTGTTATTGGGTATGACCCGACTTGGATCAAACACAGTTAGCCACATTAATATAAGTATGTGTCTCGGGCATACGTAATTCCAACAATCTCCCACTTGCACGAGATACATAGAAAATTAATGCAAGTGGTGAATACTGCCTAACAACAGTTCACCACCCCTAATGTGTTTGACGAAGTGCCATTCAATAACATCATCCCTTCAAGTCCCTTACTTGATATGATTTAGGTGAATCTATCATTATATCCCTTTGTTACTAGATGTCATGTTGGATCTAAGAGACATAGGCGATCATTCTCTTTACAATTCAACTTTATCAGGCCTTAGACATCTAAACTCTCAACACATAAGAGGAACAAATTCCATCTTGACTGTATACGCCTCTCACTATCACTTTATACTCCACCTGAGCTCATCCTTATGTACCATCTTTTACGAATAGCGAAGGGGAGAGTCAAAGTGTAATACTTGGTGAAAATCAAGACCCAGTATACATCTCAGGTCTAAGGATAATATGAAATTCTCCTTTACTCAAGATTACTAATGATCAAGTCAATCGACTCCATGTAGTAATATTGAGAGCGGGTCAGTCCAATATTTGTATCCCACAAATATCTATGAACTTTGGCAGCAAACCTATGCTCCATATTCATTCCTTATGAATATCCACCAATCCTAGTTCATAATAGTCTTGCTTCATATTTGTTCCCACAAATGTGATTGACTACGGACTTTTAGAATAAGATAACTTATTCATGGATTAAACATGCAAAATTAGAATTTAACTCAAGATTCCATAATCATATAAAAGAGTTAAATTACAAAAGTCTTTTAAACTTTAATACAAAATAGATCAAATCCAATTACTAGAATATCGAAGTCCTAAGCCACTCGCATGACGCTCATGTTTCGGTCTTTCTAGGAGCTTCGTGAATGGATCCGCAAGATTTTGATCAGTTCCAACTTTGCGAATACATATCTTTCCTTTTTCAACTTCATCCCTTATGTAGTTGAATCTCCGCTCTATGTGCCTTGTCTTTTGGTGTGAACGAGGTTCCTTGATTTGTGCAATCGCACCCTCGTTGTCACAAAAGATTTCTAGGGGGTCTTGAATGGAAGAGACCACCCCTAGATCAGTAATGAATTTCTTCAACCATGCAGCTTCCTGAGCTGCCAATGAAGCGGCGATGTATTCTGATTCTGTAGTGGACAATGCTACCACTTCCTGTTTTGAGCTCTTCCAAGAGACAGCTCCTCCATTAAGAGTGAACACATACCCAGATTGTGATCGAGAATCATCTCGATCAGTTTGGAAGCTCGCATCCGTGTAACCTTTTATAGCGAGTTCCTCCTCACCAGATCCATATATCAGAAACATATCCTTAGTTCTCCTAAGGTATTTCAATATGCTCTTAACAGCCATCCAATGACTGTTTCCTGGATTCTGTTGGTATCTGCTTGTCATGCTCAAGGCGCATGACACATCCGGTCTAGTACATATCATCGCATACATGATGGATCCTATAGCAGAAGCATATGGGATTTGTTTCATCATCTCTTGCTCACCCTTTGAGTTTGGACATTGAGCTGAACTCAATATGGTCCCTCTTTGAATAGGTACAAAACCTTTCTTGGAGTTTTCCATCTTGAACCTTTTCAAGATCTTATCAATGTATGTACTTTGGTTCAAACCTATCAAGCGCCTTGACCTATCCCTATAGATCTTTATTCCCAAAATATAGGCAGCTTCACCAAGATCCTTGATGGAAAATCTACTTCCAAGCCAAGCCTTAACGCTTTCCATGGTTGGAATGTCATTTCCAAATAGTAGAATGTCATCGACATACAATACTAAGAAGGTAATTATACTCCCACTAGCCTTTTTATACACACAAGCCTCATCAGCGTTTTTGATGAACCCAAAACTTTTGATTTCTTCATCAAAACGATGATTCCAAGTTCTAGATGCTTGTTTCAATCCATAGATTGATTTCTTTAACTTGCATACTTTATTAGGATGTTTTGGATCGACAAAACCTTCAGGCTGAACCATATAGACATCTTCCTCAAGATATCCATTTAGGAAAGCGGTCTTGACATCCATTTGCCAAATTTCATAATCATAATGTGCAGCTATGGCAAATAATATCCTAATAGACTTAAGCATTGCCACAGGCGAAAAAGTTTCATCATAATCAACCCCTTGAGTTTGAGTGAAACCCTTAGCTACAAGTCTTGCTTTATAAGTATCCAAGTTTCCATGCATATCAGTTTTCCTTTTGAAAACCCACTTACTTCCAACAGCTTTGGAGTTGAGTGGTGGTTCAACCAATTCCCAAACTTGGTTGTCATACATGGATTGCATCTCAACGTTCATGGCTTCAAGCCATTTGTCACAATCATTCTTGGACATTGCATCACGGTATGTGGTTGGTTCATCCGAATCTACCACGTAGCAACCTTCTACAAAAAATCCATATCTTTCAGGTGGATTGCTAACTCTACCAGATCTGCGAACGTTTTGTGTGTTTTGATCAACCACTTGATCACTTTCAACAACCTCTTGTTGAGTGCTAGTATCAACCAATTGTGTATCATCTTGTGATTCTTGATCCTCATCAAATTTCACTGTTCTACTATTAGTTCCTTCCTCAAGGAACTTAGTTTCCAAGAACTTACCCTTTCGAGCAATAATAACATTTTGCTCACTAGGGTCGTAAAAGTAATATCCTATATCATCTTTAGGATAACCTATAAAGATACATTTAGTGGATCGGACTTCTAATTTGTTTGGGGTGTATTGCTTTACATAAGCTTCACAACCCCAAACTTTTAAGAATGATAGCGATGGAGCCTTTCCATGCCATATTTCAAAAGGTGTCTTCTCCACTTTCTTGGTTGGAGCCATATTCAATATGCGAACAACGGAAAGTAAAGCATAGCCCCAAAATGATAGAGGTAAAGTGCTTCTAGCCATCATCGATCGAACCATATCTAATAGGGTACGATTTCTCCTTTCAGACACACCATTATGTTGTGGTGTTCCAGGTGGAGTAAGTTGTGAAATAATTCCACAACTCTTAAGATGATCTTGAAAAACACCACTTAGGTATTCACCTCCTCTATCACTACGAAGTACTTTGATTGTGGTCTTGAGTTGTCTTTCTACTTCAGTTTTGAAGTCTTTGAACATTTCAAAAGCTTCATCTTTGTGTTTCATTAAGTACACATAACCATATCGACTATAATCGTCAATAAAGGTAATGAAGTATCTTTCACCATTCCTAGTCATTGGTCTAAAAGGACCACATACATCCGAATGTATGATACCCAATAATTCTTTTGACCTTTCAAAAGTTTTATTAAAGGGTTGCTTTGTCATTTTGCCTTGTAAACAAGATTCACATACATCAAATGAATCATACTCATTTGTTTCTAGAATACCACTCTTGCGAAGAGTTTGCATGCGATTCTTGCTTATATGTCCAAGGCGACAATGCCAAAGATAGGAATCACCCAAGTCCTTCTTGAGTTTCTTGGTGTTGACATTGTATATTGAACTACTATGTGACATACCACTTTGATCTATTTCATATATACCATTCATGGGTATAGCTTTAAAATAAAACATGCCTTTCAACAAAACATGAATATCATAATCAATAAACTTAAGATCAAAGCCACATTGTTTTAAAAGAGACACGGAAATAATGTTTCTCCTTAACTTAGGAGCATACAAAACATTCTTCAAAATTACTTCCAAACCACTTGGAAGCTTTAATATGTAGTCTCCTTGGGCTTGGACTTCAACTCTTGCTCCATTGCCCATAAAGAGACTAATGTCCCCTTTGTTGAGTTGTTTACTTCTTTTGAACCCCTGCAACAAATTGCAAATGTGAGTTCCACATCCGGTATCAAGTACCCATGTATTTGAAGAAATAACATTTAGTTCAATATGTATAGTAAAGATAATACCTGAGGTATGCCCCGCATCCCTCTTATCTTTTAACGCATTGAGATAGGTCGGACAATTCCTTTTCCAATGACCTATCTCTCCACACTCAAAGCATGGATCTTGCGCCGCAACCTTTTGCTTCTTTTCCTTCGGTTTGGTGGGCGTGATGGCTTTCCTCTTTCCCTTTCCTTGGACGTGGCCCTTGCCCTTAGCAACACTTGCTTTGGGGTTGGAGTTATGTCCCCTTTTTCCTTCATTGATTGTTAGAACGGGTAAAACCCTTTTACCCATTCCCGCTTCGGCCGTTCTTAGCATTGCGTGAAGCTCACCAATGCTTTTGTCCCATCCATTCATGTTATAATTCATGACAAAGGTTTCAAACCTTTTGGTCAAAGAGTTGAGGATCAAATCCGTAGCCAACTCATTAGATACGGGACAATTCAACCTACGAAGCTTTTCAATGTAGCTTTTCATCTTTAGGACATAAGATGAGACGCTTTGGGTTTCCTCCATACGACATGCATGAAACGCTCGAACCGTTTCGAAACGTTCCGCTCTAGCTTGTTGAAGGAACATTTCCTTCAATTGTGTTATCATGTCGTATGCCCCATGATGCTCGAAATCCTTTTGGATTTCGGGAATCATAGTCCCTAACATGAGGCAAGAGGCTTGCACCGAATCTTTGGTGTACTTGACCCAATCGTTATACGCCTCCTCATCTTCCACGTTAGGCTCATCGGGAATGGGATCGTCTAAGACATATGATATCTCTTCTTGTTTGAGAACTATTCTCAAGTTGCGATACCAATCCATAAAGTTATTATGGTTTAGACGATCCTTTTCAAGGATGGTTCTTAAGGATAGGTTACGGGTGTTATGGGTAGAGGTGTTTGCATTGTTAGCGGCCATCTACAAAATTTAACAAAGTTTTATTTTAGTATTATAAACAATTTAATTATTAATACCCTTTTATTCCAAATTTTAAAATAATAATTAAATTCTAGAATCCAACGATAAATCAAATTTCGGTTAGGTGACCTTTATCCCGTTATTTGATTTAACAAGGTAGTCAATCTTGACAATTGCAACCCTTTGCAACTTCTAGAGGTATGGGACCATTCGAAATCCTTATTTCGTGTTGGCATGTTTATCCCATCAACACCATTAGATCCCATGCTTAGGTGACCTTTATCACATGGTTTCCAATTCAAGTCGTCCTACTTGTATAAACATGTAAGATTAACATACAAGTGGTTAGGTGACCTTTATCCCACAAATATGTTAATATTACCCTAAGTATATTAGTTTGCTCAAAATGGTTAGGTGACCTTTATCCCATTTAAAGTTCCCTAATACGTTAAGTGTCATACAAAAGGATGGTGTTAGACTTGTTTCCTTGGTAATTATGAAAAAAGGGATTTTTAAGTTTTCCAATATTCTAGTTTGAAAAACATTATGCCATATCCTAACATGCATTTAGTAATATGGCGATTTTGAAAACCAATTTTCAAGGTTCAAGTTATAATAAAACCAATTTTATTATATGTGAGTAATCGCTTAGTTTTAATAAACCCATTTAATTAAACTAATTGACGCGATATTACCAAATATATATTAGAACCCGTTTTATGCTTGTTGTCGTTCCTATGTGACGGTTTGGATATCCTAATATCTATCAACCACACATTACATAAAGTAAAACAAACAACCAAGCATACATATGCAAAATATAGTCATAACCGAGAACCCCTAAGTTTGACCATACTTGTTAGCCGAAACAAGTATAGGTCATAAGTCACACCTAAGGGACAAAACATGACACAAGGATGGAATGTTGACTCCCACTTGACCTTGCATCCAAATGCTTCAAGTATCCTTTCCAAGTTGTTGTGTTCTTGTTGGGCTTGTTAATGGGCTCCAAACTTCCAAAAGTCTTCTTGGGCCCAAGAGTGAAATTTATGGGCCTAATGGGCTTGAATCCCATGATGGGCCGGTGAGGCCCAACAAGCCCAAAATTTCGGTCCAAGGCCCAAATCCACCAATTCTTGCATCTTCAATTTTTACAAAATGTATCCTAATACATATTTTTCTAAAAAAAAGAAAATGCAACTAATCTATTTATTACAAACCAACTTATGAATAAATAAATTACACAAGCCTAAGATTATGAATTATTACAACCATATTGAATAATAAACATAATCAACATACACAAACAACAATCAACACATCCAAGGTCTAGGTTTCGGTTATGACACATCCAAACATACCAAATGTTCTAAGCATGCAACCTAAGCAACCAATGCCCAAAATCACCAAATAAAATCGGCCCCCCCCCCCAAGAGGCTACGGCCCAAAAATTTTTATTATTTTTTTTTATTTTCAACATCCAAATGTTAATAATGGTTTCCTAAGATCTTTCATGCATGTCAAGATCTTACAAATCCATGAGGGGTAAAATCCACCAAAATTTCGGACCCCTTTTTCACCCATGAAAAACCCGAAATCTATGAACATGTAAGAAACATAAGTCCTTGTAACCGGCTCTTGATGCCATTGTTGGGTTTTATACAAGATTATCAAAGTTCAAGTTAACCATATTTAACTAGAAAACGCAACGGAAGCTTAGATTTTATAACTTGTTATGAACATACCATTATGTTAAAACTAAAACCCATAGAACAAGGATCAATATTACAAGAACAATATGCTTACAAAATGTAAATGGTACCTTCTTATACCTTATAAGAAGATGTAGATGGATGAAGAAGATGATGTCTTCAAATGGCAAGGTTGCAAAGGAGAAACCCTCAAGCTTTTGATACCCCAAGCTTTTAAACAACAACACCAACTTGTTGCTAGGATTAGAACACTTGAATCAAGATCACAAAACCCTCCTTTCTTTGGCCAAAGTGGCCGTGAGTTTTGGAGAGGAAGAGAGAGATTTTTGAATTCTATTCACACTTGAAAAATATCAAAGAACAAGACCCTCTTGCATGTATGGGGAATGGAGGATTAAAAGGAACCCAAGACAAGTTACAAAGAGCATCTTGTTTTTGATTGGGTAAAACCACCACCCCCACATGGGTGGCCGGTTTTTGTTTTGTTTTTTTTCTTTTTTTTTTTTTTGTTTTGTGTTTTAACATTTAAAACATCTCCATTCATTTTATAAAACTCATTTTCATAAAATGTGCATACATCTATTTAATTATTTAACCAATTAAATAATTAGTTTATATAAACAAATTATCCAAATAATTTATTTGAATCCTCAAGTGTGTTTGTTTAGAAAACCAATTTTCTAAACATGTAGTGTTCGGTATTCGTTTAAATGATCAAATTATTAAAAGAATACATTTGGTGTCGTCTAGCTTGTTATTGGGTATGACCCGACTTGGATCAAACACAGTTAGCCACATTAATATAAGTATGTGTCTCGGGCATACGTAATTCCAACAATACATTCAAAAAAGGGATTACAAGAACAAGAAAAATACATATATATACAACAAAATTATTCTTCACGAAGATAGTCGCAGAACTGGCAAACGCCATCCGCCGCCTCAGCAAAACTTTGGATAGCATCCTGGACGGGAAAATGCAGTTGGTCAAAAGCATCCATTCGCGCATCATACTTCCCATCCACATCCACTCCGTGAAGGTCAAAATCTTCAATGGAGCGACCTTCCCGAGCAAAGGCTATCCCTTCCTAGAAACCCGCCTTGCGACCCGAGTCACTAGACGCGCATAGAATATCATCAAGGCAATCTCCTAATTCATCTCCTCTATGAATACGGGAGGTAACCTACGAAAACAATTCAAGAATCAGCAGAACGAATTCACAAGTCATGATAAAGACGGAGGAACCCATACCTTGGGAAAACCTTCCCGCATCAACCAGGCATGGTCAGAGGAAGCTTCCTCAGAACTTAACTTCAAAGCGCCCTGCTCACCAATGTACTTGGTGTTTTCCTTGATCAGGTCTTCAATTAATTGATCCTTTTCAACAGCAGCAGCGCCAAGGGTACTGATAGCTTCCTCCTGAGCTGCAAAGTGAGCTTCAACATCACTCTTGGCTTCTTCTGCCTTCGCAAGCTCAGCCTCGCGGACACGGGATAGAGAGCGCGCGGTTTCAAGTGAAACGTTCTGTCGCCGACACGCCTCCTCCCATTCCTTAGCAGCAACAGCTTTCCGCTCCCTCTCTTGCTCAAGAGCCCGTTCAGAATCTCTCAACTTCCACCTTTCGGTGTTAGCCGCGAGACAATATTTTTCCCTTTCTGCCCGGAGCTCTTCCAACAGGTTCTCCTGAGGACCCCAGTTCCGAAGTTCCAGTCCCGGTATATCGCTTGGGTTGTGGAAACCAGGTTGGCTAGATGATATATATACAAATTGCCAACAGATACCCGGGACTGGTTCTACTGGTACTCGCGCTCCGCAGGGGACATACCCTCATGAAGGAAATCAAAACACACCTCCCCATCAGAAAATCGCGAGGAAGGAGTCAGATTCCATTCAGGGACGTGCCGAACAATACCGCTCTGCGTAATACGGCCCCTCTCCCCCCTCTCGGATTCATGACGAGGCGGGCGAGGTACCAGCACCCGCTCGGAAGGCTCCTCAGCTTCATGGGCTGGAGGCGAAGGCGGCGACTCCAACCTCTGGGCACAGAGGAAGTTGAACCCTCTTTGGACTGCTCCTTACTAGCAGAAGACCGCCGGCTAAGGTAACTCTTGGTGGGAGGAGAGTCCAAGAGGATAACTGGGGCTGCACAAAAATAAACTGCCAAATAAGCAACTAAACAATGAACACAAATCCATAGGAAAGTATATGCGATACCTTTAGTAAGGACCGCAACATGGTCACAAATGCGAACCCTCTTCGCTTTCGGAGGAAGGGGGAGGAAGATTCATTCCCTGCTTTTCCCCAGCCACATCCAACGGAGCGTGGCTGGATGATGTTTCTTTCCTCTTGCGACGAAAGGCTGTATTATAATACATATTCAATAACCGGCGAGAATACACAGAAAATTATCCTTGGTCGTATCAAAGATAAATTACCTGTCGCGAACAAGCCCTCAGAGACTACAGGCTCCGGACGGTTTGTTCAGGACAAAAAAAACTATCCTTGGTCTTGTCAAGGATAGGGAGCTCCTTCTTATCGCGGGCAACAATGTGCATAACCCTAGGCACATCCGCCACAAGAACAGATAGTAGAAGACCTTCAGCTGCATAATAAACCAAAATTAGAAACTAGTATAAGCTCAGGAAGTATGGCAAGTCTACTTACATCCATTCGACTTCCAGAAATAAGGCACATCGTCCCGATAAGGCCACATGCGACTCATCCCAGTCCTCAAGAGAGTAGATTCAGGGATGGGGCGCATAGGAGTGGGGGTATGGGTCAATTGTTGATACCACCCATGCCTTTCCGGACGATCAACGAATGGCAAGGCAAGCAATCGCTGATCCACCGAATGCCAGTACATGGGCGACGAGATCACGTCCTCCCGTATCCAAAAGAATTTCCTGGCCCAATGAGGGTCCAGGAGAGGTGTGTCCACAGAAATAGCCTTCTAGTCAGTTGGAAGGCAAACGTAGAGGCCACCCCTACCATGCAAGCGGTAGAACACGCCAAACTTATCAATAGTAGGCACAATGCCATGCGCCCGGCAACAAACTCAAAATGACGCATGCGCATCACCGCCGAAGCATGAAGCTGGGAAATATGAATCATATTTCCAGTTATCAGCTTACCCAGAAACCGGGTAACCAGAAATCGGAGATTCCCGGAGCTGAAATATTCAGCAAACACAGCCATCTTCCCCACCGGAGATCGGTTCGCCGTCGAACCAGGAGCTGGAAATTCCGGCTCCCATTCTGGAGCTATACCGTAAGCATTGACGACGTCTTGAAAACCTTTGACGTCCCAATCAATGGTACAGAATCGATGGTTTGATAATTAGGTCTTGCCGATGCCATATAATCGGCCAAGTATTGATTGCAACGAGCTATGGCTACTGAGTAATCAGATAAAGGAAGCTTAAAGAAGAAGAGAATTACTTCAATAGTTCCGGTAACGCTTAATTCAACTCTTCAACACAAAAGTGAAGAAGATAAAGATGAAATCGACAGATATATATAGTGGTAGCATTACGTGGAAAAGTGCAACGCGACTGGCTACGAATCAGATTGTGACACGTCAGCGCGGGAAAACCAAAAGTCGAAAATTTAAAATCCCAACGTACTGCGCGAGCCAGCTGTCAGAGCTTTTTCTGTGCATGGCAGACCTGTCACATCTGTCAAATCTCAGATATAATCGGCGAACTACTAGCTCTATAGTAACCAGACAAACTAAATGCTTTAGCTGGTACGTCAGACATTATCGGAACACAAGGTACAAAAAAGAACAAAAAGAAGACAAGGCATAACTGTAAGCAGATGGGTCATGGACAAAGAGGGCTACATATACAAAAGTTCAACGCAAGTGAAAAATACAAATCCATTCCATTTCATAGGTACATGAAATTTACAAAACAAGAAAGAAAGTACATCGATAAATCTACACTATCATTCTATTCGTCGTGGGTGGCCTCCTTATCCTCAGCCTCTGCGAGCAGCTTATTTACATGAAGGCGCAGCTCACCAACAGCTGTGGGCTCGCGACGGTTCTCCTCTATATACTTCAGGATGTCAAAGGAAAGATTATCAAAGGATTCCATCCACGCGTCATACTCCTTTTGACAATCCTGGCCTTGAAGCTCAAATTCTGTAGGCGAACGTCCCTCGCGAGCCATGGTGTACCCCTCCTGTAAGCCAGCTTGGCGACCCACCCACGACGAGCTGACCAACAAGTCAGCCAAGCAATCCCCAAGCTCAGGGCCTTTCTTGATAAGCCTGACAATCTGGTCCAAGGAAAAGTCAACATAATATTCTCATAAGACAAACGTGATCAAAGTATTTACCTTGGGGATGCCAAATTTCATAAGCCAGTGCCGTTCATCAAAGGCGTTAATGAAAGCCTTATCTAGCCTCACCTTCTCTTCGGTAACAGAGGCAAAGCGTGTATCCTTCTCCAGAACCTCGGACGCAAGCCTCCGAACCTCCTCATCCCGGGAGGCGATAAACTCGACCTGAGCGGCTATCCGCTCCTTCAAACGCTTATTCTCCTCCCGAGCAATCAGGAGGGCAGCTTCATTCTTCTTAGCCTCCGCCTGGGCAGCATCCCTTGCCGCTTCAGCTTCGACCATGCGTTGAACGGCGCGCTCAAGGTCGGTTTGACCAACCACCCAACCCTTGAATACCTCACGACTAGTTGACAGAACATTAGCCAGATGGTAGCTAAGTGCTTGCGCCAGACTAGCCTGAGTCTGAGAATGTATCCTGTTACACTCGGAGGGTGGGAGGCAATGCTCAAAGAGTTCTTGGCACACACGCGGATCGGTGAGGAGCGCGTCAGAACCAAGATTCCATGAGGGGCGAAAGGTGGAGTCCCCTTGGTTAGAGGACTCCACCCCTTCACATGTGAAAACTGGAGGAGTTGTAGATATATCCTTTGGAGGCACAACCTCCGTTTCCACCACTACCTCAGGTGGCGGAATATGGACATCCTTAGGAGGCACATCCTCGCCAACCTTCTGCAAAACCTTCGGAGGCGGAGAAGGTGGATGCGGCGCAGCAACGGCTGTTGATCAGGAAACAAATCTTTGAAGCTATTTACAGCACTAGTCCAAGGACATAAGCATATAGTTACCTGCGGGTGGTCGTGCGGTAGTCCGGCTCTTGACCCGATCCTAAGGCCGGGTCAACCTGATCTTCTTAAAGGGGGACCCTCCCCCCAGCCTTGGTAACCTCGCCACTTGCAAGGTCACCGGTACCTTTGGCCGCTTCGCCACCAGTGGGGTCAGAAGTCTAGGTCACCTCCCCACCAGCGGGATCGTCGGTGCCCACAGTAGCTTCACCACCAGCGGGTTCATCGGCATCTGAATTCTTATTCAGACCGGATACACCGGCAATATCCGTCCTCTTCCTGTGGCTGACAAGAACTGCAATAGCACGCAACACGCCAGCATGAAAACTCTCCGGAGTACCGGGAGGGGAACCCTCACTAGTTGAATCCTCACTAGAGGATTCATCACTTGAAGAAAGGACTATCGTCCCGTCCGGATGCATAATGCTAAAAGGTTTAGGGTTTAGAATGTACTCACCTTGAACCACCGCGGACTCGGTGATTACCGGCTCTGTGCGGCCGCGGGTGGGAAAAAGGAAATTACCCTTGAAGTGATCAAGAATAGGCTCTTGATACATCTCCAGGGGCATCCTGAATATATCTTCCACGACGGTGGGAATAAGAACTTCAAACAACGAACACTCCCCTGTAAAAAAAAAGCAAACATATGGAAAGCATAAAAAACACTAACAGGCACAGTAGAAGAAAAACTTACGTCCATCGTCCCGGGAGAAGTATGGCTGCTCCGCAGGATACGGCCAAAGACGGCTCATCCCCACCTGGACCAACGCGGACCCAGGGATCAGATCCATCGGATTAGGAGTCCGCGTCAACTCCTGGAACCACTCCTGACCCTCAGTGTTGGCAGCAGGCAGGGAAAATTTAGGGGTCAGCGAGCGGCGGGTCATGGCTAGCGGAATAACGTCCACATTGACCCACAAAAATTTGTTCTTCCATTCGTGAGCACTCCTCGGAGGCTCAGTCCCGATTGACTTCCCCTGGACGGCGAAACTAAACCAGCTGCCGCGGATCTAAATCTTGTAGATCGCAAGAAAGCGATCCACCATAGGTTCCATCGCAAGAGCCCTACAGTAGAATTCGAAGTGTTGGAGCCTCATTACTCCGAACGGATTCAACTGAGACATATGAATCCTAGTAGCAACCAAGAAATCATCGAAAAACCTGGTAATAGGCAACCGGAAATTGCCTGTGGTGAACGACTCACCATACAAAGCAATCTTCCTGGCCGGCGGCTGGTCGGCTGTAGAACCAGGAGAAGGAAGTTACGCCCCCCCACTCCGGCGCCAACCCATAAAGGTTGACAATATCCTAGAAATCAGACGACTTCCAGTTGATACATATGTTCTCTAAAAACCCCCTAGATGAATCCTTCTTGCCGTCCTTGGCCTTGCTACCCTTCTTACCACCAGCCATGACTGATCCGGGTAACAGTAAACTCAAAAGAAGATGAAGAGAAGATGGATAGGCTCAGAGGAAAATTTTTTGCAAGTAAATCGGAAAGTGAAACGGCCTCCACTATATATACACATCACAATTAATACGAAGAGAGAGGGAGACAGTTCAGCCCCAGCAAGCAACCAACCAAGCGGTGACACGTTAGGCGGGAACTGTCAAAACAAAATGATTTTAAACATGCCGCCTAAAATCTCGTGCACCAACCTCGAGTACCACTCCTGACACGACTCGGACAGGAGACGTCACATCGCAGACGCCTAAACAGTACCCCATTTCAAAAGCAACAGGAATCCTAAGGACTAGTAGTTGCAACTCGCGACAAAAGACAAAAGTCCATAATTCCACCCGCGACATCGACTCACGGAAGCAACAATGGACTGGGGGGACTTATAGAGGGAGGGTAGTGTTGGTGCATTTTGTGACCGTCGCTATGCAATTCAGACCAGCGGAACGCCACAGGCGAAGTTAGCACAACTTCGCCTTAGGCGAAGTTAGAACAACTTCGCCAACGGCGAAGTTGTAACAACTTCTGCCTTAGGCGAAGTTATCACAACTTCGCCATAGGCGAAGTTATGAACAACTTCGCCTACTGGCCCAAGCCCGAGAAGATGTTTTGTCTATATATATGTGTGTCTTGTTTAGGTTTTGTATCCAGAAATTAGAGTATTGTGTGTTACAGTTTATTTGTCTAAAGAGAGACCGAGAGTGAGAGTCGTGTGGGACGACCCGAGGTAGAGCTCACCTCGGGTCGGCCGTCATTTGTTTACGAGTTTGGTATGTAATTCGTTTTAATTATTATATAAGAATCTGCAGATTTGTTTATCCCGTTCTTGTATTTGTTCGTGTACGTGTTCGTGTTCTTTATCTTTACACCAATAAACGAGTCTAGGAGGATTCCGCACTCCTAGACCTCGTGCGGATCTCGTATCGATCGGCGACGTCCTCGGGGGGACCTACAAGTGGTATCAGAGCCTTAGGCTCTTATGCTATGGTTCGAGATCTGCGTTTTGGTGTTTCTGGCACGTTTCTGTGCGTTTCTGGCCGAACAGCGCCGTAGGCGAAGTTATTGTTCATCAGGCGAAGTTGCTGTCACTGTTCGTAGGGTTTCAGCGAAGATATAAGGTCTGGCGAAGTTATGAACAGGCGAAGTTGACTTTAGGCAAAGTTATAGCCAGGCGAAGTTATAGCCAGGCGAAGTTATGGACAGACAAAGTTAACTTTAGGCGAAGTTAACGAGAGAAAAAAAAAAAAAAAAAAGAGTATTTTGGTGTTTTCGTCTGTATGGCCAGGTGTACACGATTATTGTGAGACCGGAGATGTTGTTCCGTCAACGAGTGAAACTTGTTATCTCTGGGTCTTACGTGTGAACAAATACGTGTCAACTCTGGATATGGAGTTGAGTTTGTGAATGGGATATTGATTGAAACTGGATATTGACACACATTTGGGTGTTTGTGGGCAATGAAATTGTTGTTGTTCGAGGTGACCAATTGAACAAAGTCAAATTGAACTGAAGGTTTTTGTCATTACTGGATTGCGGTCAGAGCATATTATTTATGTTACTTTCAAGGCGTTCGAGAATTGGATCCTGAAACGTGATGCTTATTTATTAGAGTGAAAATTCTGGAACAAGTTGGATTTAATCGGGAACTAAAGTGTTTATGTTCTTGATCGTTATCCCTGGTGATTGAAGATGCTTCGGATTAATTAATGGTCATGTGTTAGATTCTGTCAAGGTGGTTTTGTGATGAAATTGATCACTTGATGTTGAGTAGTTGAAGATTAAACCATATCGTATGCCGACGAGTTGGTGAAGTTGTGGAGGAAGCCCAACTTCACGTGTTGGTGAAGTCAGATGGACTCACGTGATTGGTTGAGATGATCTATTGGCACGAGGATGCATGCATTTCAAAGACCTCAATCGTTATAGTCGGAGAAGCTTACACTGAAGGGGAGATCTGATATGGAAGACGCTGGGTGACTGGTAGATTTGTGAAGCTATAGGACAGTTTCAGACACGGCTGGTTGATGAGCAAACAGAAGATCATCAGTTAAGAGGGAGTCTGTTGGTGCATGTTTTGTAACAGATGATCTTTTGTGTTTGTTAGAATTGAGAGCAACGGTCAAAGGGGAGACTGTTGGTGCATTTTGTGACCGTCGCTATGCAATTCAGACCAGCGGAACGCCACAGGCGAAGTTAGCACAACTTCGCCTTAGGCGAAGTTAGAACAACTTCGCCAACGGCGAAGTTGTAACAACTTCTGCCTTAGGCGAAGTTATCACAACTTCGCCATAGGCGAAGTTATGAACAACTTCGCCTACTGGCCCAAGCCCAAGCCCGAGAAGATGTTTTGTCTATATATATGTGTGTCTTGTTTAGGTTTTGTATCCAGTAATTAGTGTGTGCTTTGAGCAGTTTGTTTGTTTAGAGAGAGTAAGAGACAAGGAGAGACGACCCGAGGTAGAGCTCACCTCGGGTCAGTCGTGTTTTCTGTTTATGTTCTGTATGTCTCGTGGTTGATTATTATATATAAGAATCTGCAGATTTGTTTATCCCGTTCTTGTATTTGTTCGTGTACGTGTTTGTGTTCTTCGTCTTGTACACCATTAACGATTCTAGGAGGATTCCGCACTCCTAGACCTCGTGCGGATCTCGTATCGATCGGCTTCGTCCTCGGGGGGACCTACATGTGGTATCAGAGCTGGTGAAGTTGGTGAAGTTGTGGAAGAAGCCCAACTTCACGTGTTGGTGAAGTCAGATGGACTCACGTGATTGGTTGAGATGATCTATTGGCACGAGGATGCATGTATTTCAAAGACCTCAATCGTTATAGTCGGAGAAGCTTACATTGAAGGGGAGATCTGATATGGAAGACGCTGGGTGATTGGTAGATTTGTGAAGCTACATGACAGTTTCAGACACGGCTGGTTGAAGGGCAAACAGAAGATCATCAGTTAAGAGGGAGTCTGTTGGTGCATGTTTTTGTAACAGATGATCTTTCGTGTTTGTTAGAATTGAGAGCAACGGTCAAAGGGGAGACTGTTGGTGCATTTTGTGACTGTCGCTATGCAATTCAGACCAGCGGAACGCCACAGGCGAAGTTAGCACAACTTCGCCTTAGGCGAAGTTAGAACAACTTCGCCAACGGCGAAGTTGTAACAACTTCTGCCTTAGGCGAAGTTATCACAACTTCGCCATAGGCGAAGTTGTGAACAACTTCGCCTACTGGCCCAAGCCCAAGCCCGAGAAGATGTTTTGTCTATATATATGTGTGTCTTGTTTAGGTTTTGTATCAAGAAATTAGAGTATTGTGTGTTACAGTTTATTTGTCTAAAGAGAGACCGAGAGTGAGAGTCGTGTGGGACGACCCGAGGTAGAGCTCACCTCGAGTCGGCCGTCATTTGTTTACGAGTTTGGTATGTAATTCGTTTTAATTATTATATAAGAATCTGCAGATTTGTTTATCCCGTTCTTGTATTTGTTCGTGTATTTGTTCGTGTACGTGTTTGTGTTCTTTATCTTTACACCAATAAACGAGTCTAGGAGGATTCCGCACTCCTAGACCTCGTGCGGATCTCGTATCGATCGGCGACGTCCTCGGGGGGACCTACAGGTAGCAAAGCTACCCATGGATCCCTTATCCGACCCGCATTTCATCAAATACATCCGCCACCCAAGGGTCCATCAACAAACCCGCAGATCGCCAAAAGACATCCGCGCAAGGAACAAGTGGATTGGTAAAGCCATCCATAATCCAAGACACTTCGTGGAACTCCGTCATAACCCACGGACGGTCATGCGAGCATCCACGGAAGGAATCCACAAATAACTCAAGGGACTCATCATACATATGATCCCCACATGATATGGAAGAGCAGTTGTAACAAACTACTTCTAGAATATTCCCTCAAAACCTCCTGATTGCGACATCGGCCAATGGAAAGAAGACACCTGGACATGTAATGGCCATCCCATGACGTGCACAGATAATGGTTACACCATAAACGGGTCCAGGCTGTCACATCCAATAAAGGGGCAACACGTGTCCATTTAGGCAGAGAAGGAATAACTTGATAGTGACAACTCCACCAATCACCTTCCCTCTACCTTCGGCTATAAATATGAAGATCATCTCTTCAAGGTACATTCATTCACTCTCTTAAACCCTACGCTATATACTGGCAGTCGTATTAATTCCGATTAAGATACAATACCGATTCTCACGCCGGGGGGTGGTTACGGGAAGACCCCCCACTCTGTCCTTCCCGTAACGAGACTTAACGGTGTTCTGTTTTGCAGGCGCTAGCTTGAATCTGCTCTCATAACCCTTCAGAATACTCACATTTGGGGAAATACCCGATCGGACTACCCAGTTCGACCTAGTGTTTCTTCAATATATGTTATATTACTTCTCAAACAATGACGATAATTATAATAGCAACAAGTAGAAACAAAATAAGGTTAAAACAATGTTTCTGGATTAGACTATATTCTATGTTTGTTAATATGTTATTGTTCTGTTATAAAAGATTAGCGAGTTTAAACAGTGTTTAGTCACTCATTTATCATCAAACTAAAAATTGTACCACATTGGTCAAGAAATTAAGCACGTAAATCTTTAGGATTTTTACATATGTCCCTTCCTTAAATATATCAATTACATATTTTACCAATGTTTGAACTTAATTACATATATCCCTTTTAAAGATACAATTACCCATTTACCTTTTTAGTTTACAAGATCCCCTTTTCTGTCATGACAGCCCAGTTCCAGCGGCCTCAGAGATCGCAATTACTCTTTGGGCATGGTTGCGTTAATTTCAATTCGTTTAAATACTATGAGTTTTGACTGATAGTTGAATTTAGTTTAATGATTAAGCATATTGTTTTAGTGTTTCTTTTGTAAAACCTGTTCAAAAGCTACTTTAATGTCATCTATAATTAAGAGACTATTTCTTCGTATGATTGTTTGGTAAGATATTTTCATTGTTTGGTTCAATATCATTTATGCATTATATTTATTATTTTTTCGATTACTCTACTTGCAAAATTGGTAGCATAGGGTATGCACTGTGACTGATAATTATGTTAACATAAACCCTGATAACTATGTTAACATAAACCATTGTCTAATAACATGTATAGATATGAAATCTTTATTGAATACAAATCGTTTTGTTGGTTGATTTTAGTGCACGGATGGCTTGGACATCAAACTACAAACTAAGTCACATTTTCTAGATTTTGTGATGGATCTAAACAACGGTACGTGTAATGGTATGTGGAAAGCTCGAGAGCTTGCTTTGCGAGTTGTTTTTTTCAAGCTCAGGCTCGACTCGTTTATTATGTATTAATTAATTTATATTCATATTTAATAATTTATATGTTTTGAGAAAAACCTTAAATGAGCCAAAGCTCGGCTCAAGCTAGGTTGTGAAATATTAGCATAATACATAGAAGTCTAAAAGAGGTAAAACTTAATGAGACTAAACAAGCTTCCTATACAAGGCTCAAGCTCTGGCTCGATAACTAAACGGGTTTTATATGAGGCTCAGCTTGAGCTCAAGCTCGAAAAAGCTCGGCTCGTTTCGAGCTTTTCTTCCTATACAAGGCTCAAGCTCGGCTCGTTTCCAAGCTCGAGTAGCTTGCGAGCAACTGGGTTCATTTGCACCCCTGTTACTGTAGTAGGCATTTTTTCAGCTTCAGGAACTTCATTGCCTATATTAAAGAAAAAAAAAGACTTGATGCACGAGCTCGCAATAAAAGAGCATTACAGATTTATTGTACCAACAGAGATGCATATGTGGACTAGGATAATGAAGGAAATCAAAGTTTTGTAGCTGCAAGCTGAGCCAAATTAAGAAAATCCATGAGCATATATTGAGAGGCAGAATGGAAGAGGCAGCCATAAGCAATCTTCTGATTCATATATGTATTTTGAAGCTACCATGGTTCCATATTTGTAATTTGCAAACCACTGGCTCATTGTTTATTTTCAAAATATGTATACAAGTTATTATAAGTTTAGAATGATCAGAAGCTATGTTTATAATACAGTAGTAAAAAAAGTCAATTTGATCCCACGTATTCAAGAATCAAGATCTGTTACTTAACAACGATTTTGATTTATTAGCATTCAATATGTCGTCTTATCACCGGCTCGGTTTGAGTTAAAAATTAGGGAGATATGTAATTGATGTTTTTGGAAGGGATATATGTAAATAGTTCATTAAGAGTAAAACACTCACTTAATTAGTTAATTTTAATGAAATGAGAATATATGTAATATATGGGGTTTAGAGAGAGGAAATATGCAATTTATTATTAAGGGTTTTGTAAATATGTAATAAAGAAACTTAAAAAGGGGATATATGTAAAGAGTTTTTAACCAAAATGGGATTCTAAAAAAATTAATTGCCAATATAGGGTTTTTTAAAACTATTTACCAAAATACGGATAAATCTTTTTTTTTTTTTTTATCTTTTTGTATAAATAAAAACTTAAAAGACATAAATGCTCTCATTCAACTGCCCAACACCCAGATTCGGTATGGACTCCGACGAGATTTCCGGCACCAATGATGGTTATCAACAACGTTGAAAACGCAATCAAGACTATCTATGTGTTTATTTTTATCATATATACACTCAAGAAGGAGAAGCCTGAGGTTTTTGGGTTTGCCACGTTCATCTTTGTTGCCTTCCCCAGCACTGTAGCTTATGTTTCTGTTAATCTTCACGCTATTGCTGTGGCCAGTAGACGCCACTTTAGTCTTGGCCATATTCTATGGCTCAATCATGGCAATTTTGCCCCCAATTTAAGTATGTCATTACACGAATAGTGTGGGATACATATGTTTTTCTAGTCTCTGTTCAAATTCTTGCATAGCACAACTTCGTTCATATTAGGTCTCCTCGAAAATGACCATTTGTACCTAAAACTATTTTACTATACTAGTCGATTCAAAGCAAATTCAAGGTTTGCAACAGATACGGAAATGGATGCATCAAGTAGATTATGTATGCAATATATATGGAGAAAACATTTGGCACAAAGGTCAAAAACCGGCAGCGGCTATCCGCAACGGAGATCAGGGTTGAGTAATGTGAACGAACACCTGGAGAAATATACACACATAATGACATAGATAGCCTTTGTTCCAGCTCAATTGTTGTTGATAACTGCCACCAGTGCCAGAAAATTAGCCAGTGTTCAAGAGGAGGCCAGGGTACGTTGGCCGTTAAATACTTAAATGATATTATGCATTAATATTTTATTTATGTAAAAAGAGAAAAGAAAAAGGATTGTGTTGAAGTTAATTCAAACATTGGATAACCGTTAGTAGTTTTGTGAACGTTGGTGTTTGAAGATGCAGCCTATTGAGTCAATAAAAGAATCCTAGTATTTTGCAATCAGTTAGTTTGATTTCTGCACGTTTGTTTTCCTGTTAAATAGGCTAGCTTGTTATTTTTTATTTCAGTTGTAATTTGCCTATATAAGGCCTTTTTTATTTTACGAGACGTATCTAGTTTTCAATCTTTCAACCCTAGTTTTATATATCAATCTGATCCAATAGATTGGTATCAGAGCTTTACCAGGTTCTGTTTGCAATCAATCAAGCCCGTTTCAGTACTTTGTTCTAGTAGCAAGTTATTATCAAAACATTAACAGTGTGTTACTCTCCAATGATGTCTAACACCGGTGGTATTCCTTCCATTCCTCTTCCAATTTTCAAAGCAATGGTTATGAATTCTGGAAGATTCGTATGAAGACAATAATGATTTCTCAGGATCTATGGGATCTTGTGGGAACGGGATACAATGATGCTGATGGTGATCGAGTTAGGCTACGAGACAACAGAAAGAAAGATGCTAGGGCACTATCTATAATCCAGTCTGCTGTGCATGATGAAATATTCTCTCGAATTGCAGGAGCAACAATGTCCAAACAAGCATGGACCCTCCTACAAAACGAGTATGAACGAGATTCTAAGGTTCAAATAGTGAAGTTACAAGGACTCCGAAGGGAGTTTGAAACCATTCAAATGACAAAAGGTGAACCTATAGCAGATTTTCTTTCCAAGGTCATGAAGATAGTGAATCAAAAACGGGCATATGGTGAATTGGTGACAGATCAGACGGTGGTTGAAAAGGTCCTTAGAAGTTTACCAGCAAGATGGGACCATGTAGTTGTTGCGATTGAAGAGTCCAAAGATCTTAGCAGGCTGTCGTATGACCAACTAATGGGGTCATGATAGTCTCATGAAGCCCGGGTTAATCGAGGTGTTCATGTTCCTGTTGAGGAACAAGTACTTCAAGTAAAGGAGGAAGTGAAAGAGAATACCGGCCTGTTTGCACGAGGAAGGGGTCGTGCATAGTATAGAGGTCATGGACATGGTCGTGGCCGAGGATTTGGACGAGGTAAGGGCTGTGTGCAATGTTATAATTGCAACAGAATGGGCCACATGAGTAGTGACTGTTGGAATCAAGCTGGTGCTACAGTAGAAGGAGAGGATAATGAAGAAGAAGAAGGTCAGGTGTATATGGCTCAGGCTAAGGTTAGTAGAAAATGCAAAGATATTTGGTTTCTTGATAGCGGTTGTTCAAATCACATGACAGGGCAAAAAGCCTTGTTTGAAGATATGGATTTGACAAAGAAGGTGCAAGTAAGAATGGGTAATAGGAAAAAGATCCAAGTTGAAGGGAATGGATCCATTAAGCTTGATGCTATGGCTGGAAGGCACAAGATCATTAGAAATGTCCAATATGCCCCTGATTTGGATTATAATCTCTTGAGCGTTGGACAACTGATGACAGTGGGTCATAAGTTGTTATTCGATAATGGTGTGTGTACTATTACCAACAAGAATACCAACAAAGTTGTTTGCACAATTCCAATGTCATGTAATAATACGTTTCCCCTTGATGTTGCAAATACTAATCATGTTGGTCTATCAGCTATCAATGATGAAACTCTTATTTGGCATCTACGGTATGGCCATTTAAGTGAAAGAAGTCTGCAAACACTAAGTAGCAAGGAGATGGTATATGGGCTGCCAAAGGTGAAGAGTTGGAACGTGTGTGAATGGTGTGTGCAAGAAAAGAAATCTTGTGATTCATTTCCTCAACGTGGGTCTAGAATAAGTCAGATTCTTGATCCCATTCATGCTGATGTATGTGGGCGAATGCCCGTTCAATCACTAGGAGGTAATAAGTTATTTCTTATGTTCACTAATGATGTTAGCCAAATGACTTGGGTCTATTTCCTTCATGATAAATCTGAAGTATTCGATAAGTTCAAACTGTTTAAGGCTAAAGTTGAAATAGAAACAGGGCTAAAAATTAAAGCTTTAAGATCAGATCGTGCAAGGTGAGTTCATCTCACACGAATTCATGAAGTATTGTGAAGTTGCAGGGATAAGGAGACACTTGACAGCTCCATATAGTCCCCAGCAAAATGGGGTATCGAAGAGGAAAAATAGAACAGTAGTCGAAATGGCTAATAGTATGTTACAAGAAAAGAATTTAAGTAAGTAATTTTGGGGGGAAGCCGTTGCCACAACAATTTACATCAGAAATTTGTCACCCACAAAAGCTTTAGATGATCGAACTCCATATGAAGTCTGGTATGGTCGAAAGGCTTCGGTTCATCATCTAAAGGTTTTCGGCTGCGTAGCTTATGGTCTAAAACCCAAACAACACCGCAAGAAATTCGAGTCAAAAACCCGAAAGTGTATATTCATAGGCTATGTCACTAATTCTAAGGCCTATATATTATACGATCCGGTTACCAGAAGTGTTGTGATTAGCCGTGATGTTACGTTTGATGAACTAGCTAGGTGGAGTTCAAAGGGTGAAGGAAAGCATAAACTGGGCAGTGATCTAATTTTTAATGTGATTAGCCCTTTTGCTATCCAAAAGGGGGTTGCGGCACAGCTTGTTGCCCGCTTACCTGCCACTTCATTGTAAATCGTTTGGTTGTTTTTTATTATTATTGAAGTTAACTTATCCTAAAAAAAAAATAAAAAAATAATGATTCTAATGGTTCTTCAAGTAATGAATCAGATTGTGAGCAAAGTGGTAACCACCCTATTCCAAACATTGAAAAGGTAAGAACTCCTATTCAGACTCGTTCAAAGATAAGCGCAAGTCATGCATCTGCGAGCAACATGCCAAAGGAACGAACTCTTGATGAGCTTTATGAGTCTACTATTCCCATGGAAGATTACCAAGCGTGTCAGCTTGCACTCTCTTCTATGGAGCCCACAACCTTTGATGATGCAGTAGAGCATAAGAAATGGGTTGATGCCATGGAGTTGAATTGAAAGCTTTAGAGCATCACAATATATGGACTCTAACTGAGTTGCCTGAAGGAAAGAAAGCTATTGGTTTGAAGTGGGTCTATAAAGTAAAGCTTACAGCTGAAGGAGAGGTTCAAAAGTACAAGGCGCGATGGTGTTTTTGTATCTCAAAAGAAATATGCAAAGGATATGTTAGAAAAGTTTGAAATGGCGAAGTGCACACCTGCAACGACACCTATGAATACAGGAGAGAAGCTACAAGTTGATATAGACGGTAAAATTGATGAAAGAATGTTTAGAAGTCTTGTTGGTGGGCTGCTGTATTTAACTCACACCAGACCTGAACTAGCTTACTCAGTTGGTTATGTTTGGTTTCTGCATGAACTGCGAAACATAACCAACTAAGTAAGCGAGTTCAGGTCTGGTGTGAGTTAAATACAGCAGCCCACCAACAAGACTTCTAAACATTCTTTCATCAATTTTACCATCTATATCAACTTATAGCTTCTCTCCTGTATTCATAGGTGTCGTAGCAGGTGTGCACTTCGCCATTCCAAACTTTTCTAACATATCCTTTGCAGATTTCTTTTGAGATACAAAAACACCATCGTGTCTTTGTATTACTTCTAAGCCAAGAAAATATGCAAGCTTACCAAGATCTGACATTTCAAATTCTAGCACCATTTTATCTTTAAATTCTCGTTACAAATCTCTTGATGAGCTAGTGTAAATAATATCATCAACATATATACATACTATGATTAAATCATTTACACTAACCTTTTTGACATAAACGGTTGACTCGCATCTGACTCTCTGATATGAGTGCTGCTGTAAATAAGTATCTATTCGTTCATACCAAGCCCGTGTGGCTTGTTTTAAGCCGTATAGTGCCTTTTGTAACCTGTACACCTTATGTTCTTCCCCCCTGCACTTCAAACCCTGTGGCTGAATGACATAGTCCTCTTCTTGAAGAGGCCCATTTAAAAAGGCTGATTTAACATCAAACTGATGAAGTTCCCAGCCTTGTTGAGCAGCCAAGGAGATTATAACTCTAATTGTTTCAAACCGAGCAACAGTAGAGAATGTTTTCTCATAGTATACACCGTATTCCTCATAGTCTACACCGTATTCTTGTGCATACACTGTATTCTTGGTGCTGCCAAGAGAATATTAAGATATGTTGCAGGTACTATAAACTATAGATTGTGGTATGGGAAGGAAAAGAAGGTTCACTTAGAAGGCTACACCGATAGTGACTGGGCGAGTTCAATTGATGATCGAAAGAGTATATCAGCAAATGTGTTTTCTATTGGGGCTGGTGCTATAACTTGGAGTTCCAAGAAGCAGTCTATTGTGGTTCTCTCATCAACCGAAGCCGAGTATGTGGCAGCTACGGGAGCTGCATGTCAGGCGATGTGGCTAAGGAAACTTATGAAAGAGTTGGGGTATGAACAAAAGGAAGCAACTATTGTATTTTGTGATAATATATCTACTGTGTTTCTATCTAAAAATGCAGCACTACATAATAGAAGTAAACATATAGATATTAACTATCACTACATTAAAAGTTTGGTGGAAAATAATCAAGTTGAGTTAAAGTCTTGCAACACTCAGGAACAACTTGCAGACGTGTTAACAAAAGCATTGGGAGCTTGTCAATTTGGTTATTTGCGTGACAGATTGGGGGTGAGGATGTTTGAATTAAGGGAAGATGTTGAAGTTAATTCAAACATTGGATAACCGTTAGTAGTTTTGTGAACGTTGGTGTATGAAGATGCAGCCTATTGAGTCAATAAACGAATCCTAGTATTCTGCAATCAGTTATTTTGCAATCAACTGCGGACACCAAATCGGTGCACTTACAAGGTTACATATGCGTAAAAAAAATTCAGAATTTTTTACGCACCGAGTCGACTTTTTACATATGTGTAACGGACGTAAAAATTCATGTAATCAGTTACATCTTCATTCTCTCTCCTGACTTTTTAATCAGATTTAATCGCAACCACATAATCTAATTCATTTAATTATATGTGTGCCAAGAATGGAGTTCTTAAGTTCTTAAAACTCAACATGATTCTTAAAATATCCTTCCCATATATATATATATATATATATATATATATATAGGGTTATGTTAGAATAAAAACCCACTTGAGTTGTGAAACTCTAAAAACTCATTCTCAACCACATGTTTTTAATTAATGTTTAAATCTTGTGGTCCACAATTAAAGTGAATAAAAAATGTAAATATAAATATAATTTTTACTCTCTCCTGAAAACATATATAAAAATTAGTAAAACACCCTTAGCGAATGGGTATACCTTAACGACTAACTCACCATTCGTTACACTGTAGTAACGAATGGGCTCTTAATCTTAACGGATGAGCCTAGTCTTAACGAATGAGGCCTCATTCGCTAAACCTGCTTAGCGAATGAGCCTTTATACATTATGTGTAAAGACTAAACTACCCTTAGTCTATTCGAACAGCTGCGAACACCAAATCCGTGCACTTACAGACTCCCCCTTGTCCGTAGCTGTCAAATGCTTTCCAATACTTTAGTCTTGAATACTTTAGAGTCCAATACTTTAGTCTTCAATACTTTAGCGTCGAATACTTTAACGACGAATACGTTAAAGTCGAATACTTTAACCGCTAATACTTTAACTGCATATCATCAGCCGTATAGCCAACCTCCCCCTTGGCTGATGATTCTCGGGCTTGTGCAAGTAGACAAAATATAACTCTTTGTAAGAAAACCAACAACTTGTAGCTACTCGTATCAGATCTCCCCCTCAAATAAGCATATCCAGGTGATCATTCCGATCATCCAACTGGCATATGATATGGTTCGATCAAACGAATCAATTTGTAGCAAGTCATCGGCTATCTGTTGCACCGGTAAAGTACAAATGTCTTTACATTTGACCTCGTCACCAGCTTCATGAACAACTCGATCACTCAACATCTTTCACTTAGGTCTTCACTCTCTCGATAACGTCTATCCCAAAATATAACTTTTTGAAGCTCTTCGGCAACCAATACGCTTGGATGCACTAATGCTTTGGGCATATGATTCAGAGTTCCAACCTTTGTTAATCAATCCCGAACAATCAGATTCTTCAATCCAATAACAAGACCTATCAATTCAACCCATTCAAGAATTGTCACCTTCAACAGAAGCAATCCGCCGAATACTCGTAGCCAACATTGTCAGGATCAAAGTCTCTCAGAAAGAAGTAATCGGACAGACACTCGTATCCCACATAGTCAGGTTTCAATCTTGAACAAATCAATCCACAATCGAAGAACAAACACAGTCTTGAAATCGGTCAAACATAGGTTTGCAAACATGAATTACCACTCGAATTGTAGTAATTTTTCAAGAAACACTTGCGAAGGTAGAAAGATAACAATCGAATAAGCTCTTTTCAAGTTTTGTCTCCCCCTTTTATTGACAAATTAGGCAAGGTCTTGAACAAATATTCGAAAATATTCAATAAATGTCTCGTTAACTTAATCGGTTACTCCCCCTCGGTCCCTCGATATGCGTGAAAAGTCAGCTATAAAATATATCACCAAAATTTGCCAGAAGAGTATCCCGCATATTTAAAATATCCCCGAAAAATTTCGTTTAAGAAAATTTTCCGAAAATACTTTTTTTTTCACATCCTCATACGTTACATCCTGTTGTCATTCGTCATCCAGGTATCACATTCGTCAGAATCCACCCCTCATTCGTTACATTTGAACGAATAGGTATCATTCGTGAATCCCATAACGAATGACTTATACGTTAAATCATGAACGAATGACTCACATTCGTTATAAATAACGAAACTTCCACATTCGTTACAAGTTGAGCGAATAGAACCACATTCGTTATGGAACTAACAGATATCAGAGAAAAAATAATGAATGAGCATTGATAACGAATGGGTCTGTAGCGAATAAGCACTTAACGAATGACGTTCACATTCGTTAAAAATCCGTTAACGAATGAGTTTTAAATTTAACGAATGAGCCGTTATTGTAGCCGGAAAACCGATTTTCACCAGAAAAAACTGTTACAGTGGCCGGAAAACTCATATCTTCATCGGATTTTGGAAAATCAAGCTCTAACAATGGCGGATGTCATCAAAACTCCATAATTAACCACCAAAAATGCATATGTGAGCTTGGAATTTGATCAGGAACATGAATATAACATTCAATTCACCGATTATTCACCGATTCGGTTCAAATTTGATCAAATCAATATGTTAAATCCGATGAACATGACGAACAAAAACTGGTACGTATCACGAGCAACCTCCTGCTCTGATACCAATTGTAGAAACGTTATACGGACGTTTACGAGCCAGGAATCTAGTCGCAAATTGATACGTTAATGATCGTGTTCAATACGTTAAAGGATGTTTACATTACATGGATGATGATACATTAAGAGTCTAGAGAGAATCCGGCAGCATAACATTACTTAAACATAAATATGGCACATATCTCTATGCATACTAACTATAGAAGGCCTATTTATAGGCATGGACTCATTCGTTATATTGTAGTAACGAATGAGACCTCTCATTCGTTAACAAGGTTAACCAACAAGGTCTTTCCATAGCCCCATTCGCTAAACTAGGCTCATCCCTTAGCGAATGGGTATACCTTAACGACTAACTCACCATTCGTTACACTGTAGTAATGAATGGGCTCTTAATCTTAACGGATGAGCCTAGTCTTAACGAATGAGGCCTCATTCGCTAAACATGCTTAGCGAATGAGTCTTTATACATTATGTGTAAAGACTAAACTACCCCTAGTCTATGCGAACAGCTGCACACACCAAATCCCTGCAGTTACAAGGTTACATATGCGTAAAAAAAATACAGAATTTTTTACGCACCGAGTCGACTTTTTACATATGTGTAACGGACGTAAAAATTCGTGTAATTAGTTACATCTTTATTCTCTCTCCTGACTTTTTAATCAGATTTAATCTCAACCACATAATCTAATTCATTTAATTATATGTGTGCTGAAGAATGGAGTTCTTAAGTTCTTAAAACTCAACATGGTTTTTAAAATATCCCTCCCATAGATATATATATATATATATATATATATATATATATATATATAGGGAGAGGATCAAGAGAAAACTTAAAAACTCCTAAAGAATTATTTTTAATTAAAAATAAAAAAATATTTTCAAAATTCTGTTTTAGCCATTATTCTTATATTTTCTTATATTTCACTCGAAAAATATAAAAAAATAATAAAAAAATAAAAAAACCGATGTAATGCACATACGTATTACTGAGCGATACCGTTGTATTACACATGTGTATTACTATGTATTTTTGAGTTTAATAGTGTTTTATTGTATATATTCAATATTTACGTATTGTATATGTGTAGTAGTGTTGTATTATATGAAAAAAATAATAATAATAAAATAAAAGTCGATGTGGTGCACATGTGCGTTAATGTTGTATTACACATACGTACTAATGTGTATTCGATGTGTGCATTAGTCTTATATTGCATATATACAATAGTGTGTATCAAATATGTGCAATAGTGTTGTATTCAATGCAATACAAACATTTTTGCATATATGCAATGCACACTCTTTAATAGGAGTTTTCACTAGAACCCATCCCTATATATATATATATATATATATATAGGGTTAAATTAGAATAAAACCCACTTTAATTGTGAAAACTCTAGAAACTCATTCTCAACCACATGTTTTTAATTAATGTTTAAATCTTGTGGTCCACAATTAAAGTGAATAAAAATGTAAATATAAATATAATTTTTTCTCTCTCCTGAAAACATATATAAAAATTAGTAAAAAAATGTTAAAAAATAGCAAAACATTTTTTTTTTTTGATGTTTCGTTGTTTTGTATTAAATGTTACAACATATATTACATGTAACAAAAAAAACGATGTTACATAGGGTTTTTGCGGGTTTTTACAACTCAAATGGGTTTTCATTTTAACCTTACCCTATATATATTATATATATATATATATATATATATATATATTTGGGAAGCCACTGAAACCTAATTAATCATCATGGCAACAAATGTGGTAGTGTGGTACGTAATATATACCATGCATTAATAACAATACTAAAGTTCCTTTCAAAACAAAACCAAAATAGGTGATACTAATACCTTTATTCATAACAATAGTTAAGAAATATTGCATTTATTTCCAAGTTCCAAAACATTTATTTGCTGAGACGAACATTTGCATGAACGTTTTCATGATCTTCAATCATTAGTCATCAAACAATTGCATTAATTTTCTTAAGGAACTCAAACATGATCTTCGATCCTTCTTCATCTGCCACACAGAATAATTGAATAAGTAAAAGCTTTTATTAAATAGAGGTAATTTATGTTACTTATTTATTATGAAATGTTCATGCATGCTTGGTTCTTTTAACAACAAATTACCCTTTCTTATTGGGAAAACATACCAACGAGACGAGATAACTACAGTGATTCTTATTCTAAATTTGGGATGAGTCAAAACTTCTTTCCTTATGATGGCATGTTTTTTTAAGTAAGATCAACGTTTTTATAAAGGGGCCGGACATTTAACTGGTAAAACTGAATGAGTTATAAATAATATATAACCTCATTGTAAATACTTAAATTAAAATTCAAAAGAAAAAAAGTAAAATAATCCAAGAATGGCAAGCCAATTTTGTACAATCTTATCCAAAAAGTTGTAATGCTAAGTTAATGTTTTGTGGTAGAATTTGGGGAAAACTTAAAGACAAAAACAAATGTTTTGAATATTCAAGATTACTATATAAAGATTATCATAAAAGGTGAAGGTATTTTAATTGAAAGAGAGGGGTTTTAAGCAAAACTCCGTAGTTTTGATTGATTTCGTGTGTAAGGTTAAATGACTAACAACATCATATTCACTTTCCCCATATATATATTAGTGGAGCTTTAAAAAAAATATATGAAAAGATTTAATCGACTGGTTCAAATGAAATTGGTACAAAAAGGCTAATAACCGAACCTGCTAAGAACCAGGTTCCTGGTTTGATTCGGTCATGTGATCGAAAATTGAGTATGATATATATAGACTATAGTGCTTGACAATATATATGACTCCATTAATCTAGTAATCGTTACGAAATGGAACGAGAAAGAAAAATTAGAAATATATATACACCTAATTTTGGGACCTCATGACCACCATGATGGTATATCACAAGAGGATCAACATATGCTTCCACTAGTTCTGGTGCATTTGGCCTTGCAATGTCATTCTCACCTGTACAGATTGTATTCGTAATTAATTTGCTAAATGAATCCTGATCCAGACTTCTTATTTATAACGTATTAACTATAAACGTTTTCCCATTCTTCTTTTAACGTTTTAAACTCTCTCATAAACTTAACTAGAACTTTAAGTCGTTACATATAATAAGATTAATATCGAAAGAAAACGGTTGAGCCCGGGACGGAACATGTAGGTTGCTTTTAAATATTTAACCGTAACGTGTTCACAACTTCAATCTTAATCTATATAGACTGAAACCAAATCGAAATTTCATGTTGCATCGTGTGATAAGTGTGGAATTCTCACTCCTTTTTTTAAGTAAAGTTTTTCCTTTTTCTCTTTTGTCAAAAAAATAAAAATAAAAAAAGGGAAGATGACTGACTCCAGAGATCAACATGTTAAATTATGATTGTTTGTATGATCTTTTGGTGCTACAGATCTATGTTAGAAGAAGTAACGTTCTGTGTATAGTTTTAAAATTCACACGTTGCGGCGAGACAGTTGTTCCGAAAAAAAAACTAAGTGTAAAACATTCAAAATAGACCGAAACATAAAACTTAGAAAAGAATAAATAAGTACAAATGGTAAATAGCTTTAAACAAAGAAGACTAAGTCGGAACAGTAAACAATATTATTTAAGCAAGTTAGAATTAATATAGTATATAACAATGGCGTCGACGACTAATAGTTAACAAATTTATATAGTATAAGGTTTATTTAAATTAAAAATATGAAATACAGAGTCTACTAAATTCAAACAAAATCATAAGAGTTATAATGTAACTTTGTGAGTGAGACCCATTTTGATAAAGGTTAAT
The DNA here is from genome assembly GCF_021521415.1 of Bidens hawaiensis. Taxonomy (NCBI): domain Eukaryota; kingdom Viridiplantae; phylum Streptophyta; class Magnoliopsida; order Asterales; family Asteraceae; genus Bidens; species Bidens hawaiensis. Next base: position 44,695 of record NW_027502143.1, read on the forward strand.
TGGATTTTAATACTCTCATATTCTTGCATTGTCCAATAATAATCTCAATTTAGGAAATAGTTATCGCCTGTCTCACCTTTTGCATTTACTGTTTTCATTTGACATCCATTAATTCAAATTTCAAACTAATTATTTTAGAGCTTTTGGTCAGAAGGAGGATCGATACGAATTCGGTTGATATAACCTTACCTCGAAACGGTGCTCCAAACGGCTTGATTTTTGTTAATTGAAAATTCTAAACACCTGAATTGAAGCATTGTTTTTAAGTTTTGAGCATCATTTTGAGGTAAGTTTTGCATGAATCGACTCGTATACCCCTTCTGATCATAAACCCTAAAAAATCATTTTTAAATTTGGAAATTAATGAAGGTCTGGTGAAAACAATTAGTGTGAAAGGTGTGTTCGATAACAGCTATTTTCTGGTATTCTTAACGGTCAATTGCAAAAAGTTGGAGATTATTACGATCCAATTTTGCATTAATATATAAAACACATGAACTTCCTACTTTTTACCAAAAATATGGAGTGAGGGAATATTTATCGGAGAAGAAAATGCAGTTTCGGCAAGTTTTGGTGCGGGAAATGCAATTCCTCCAAGTTTGGCTCCCGATATTATAATAACATGTTTGATTTTCTGGACTTTCGTGAGACATACACCCTATAAAAATACAAGTCAATAACGACGACTAAAATTAATATATAAATGAATTTATTTTTATAGGTAAACACTTACATGTTTCTGCATTCCTGGTAGTGCACCTACTACAATGGCTCCCTGTTAACGGTTTATAACACAAGATTAAATATTATTGAAGAACAAGAAGAAAAATCTAAACAATTTATTTTCATCAACGGTTCGTATTTTTAAGGTTTTGTGCCCTTACACTTATCTTACAATACTAATTAAAGAAAATGTTAAAGCTTATGTGTCAAGCCTACATTTATTCTAATTCCTAATCTCTCATCTCATTCATTCTAGCTATCCATGGTCATGGGTCAAAACTATTTTGTCAAGTGGGTTATAACATAGTGTGGATTTTATACATTCTCTCATCTCATTCATTCTAGCTATCCATAGGTCATGAGTCAAAACTATTTTGCCAAGTGGGTTATAACATAGTGTGAATTTTATACATTATTGAATTAAGTGTCATTTTTATATCTGAGATTTAACCAACTACGCAATTTTAGTACATTTTTTTTAAATTTCTTGCAAATCAACATCTGACGTTTCCATTAAAATCATGTTATTTAAGTACTTTTCGTTAACCCGTTTGTTTTTTCCATTAAATCTACATTAACTAATTTATAAGTATTTTGATAAACACAATTGAAATAATGGATCTTATTTTATCATTTAACAAATCTCGTGTAATAAACGGGTTCAAAAGCTAGTATATGTTATATACATAAAAAGACAATCATCAAACTAAATTTTTGAACATGCTCTTGTCATTAATTAACCCTCTTAATTGAATAAACGACGCATTTACCAAATACGGTCTCGCTTGTATACATCAAAATTAAGTCCCAGGTTTGGTGGTACAATTCTAGTTGTAAGATATATATATATATATATATATATATATATATATATAATATTATCTTCCTTTTTGTTAGAAGAGATGAAAAGATATGTCACATAATAGTAACCAAGTTTCAAAATTATTCTAATTATGTCACTCATACAATTTTTGCTTAAATCAGGTTATCAAAATTTTCAAATTGAGACTCGTTGGATTTTTTGTGTGTCAAGTAATGGAGGAGAAGATGTGGGGGTCAGGATTTTTAAATACATGTAATTATTTCTAAAAATAGATAAGAAAATCCACATCAACAACAACCCAAAAAAAAAAAGGATTTCGTCATTGTAACAACAAATAAACCATGCTAAAAAAATCACGTTTAAACCTATTATTTAAACAAGATATGGAAGTTAGTGATTTGATATGAAACACTTTTTTAAACTTGAGTAATACAATTAGAATACGTTTGAAACTTGGTTACTATTCTAGTATTTTACAAAGTTATCCGAGATGAGCTATAAATCAATATGCAGTACACTTTTCTAATTTTTTTTAAGATTGAAAAGGCTAATAGATCATCCTTATTCTTGCAGTATATTCATTTTAAATGTGATAATCTCCAGAATTAATTTACAACTAAGCAACTAACATGAATAAATAGACTACAGTCTCCGGTAAATGAAGAGAATCGGATCTATCTTATAATAACAAATTCAATTATTCTTATGCTAGCATGTATACATTTGGTTACATAAGTTGCGGTATACTATTACCCCCTTCAATCTAGCAGGTGTGGAAGTAACACGAAGCATTGCTCAATGTCTATATGTTTAGCCCGTTTATGGGACCCGACTTTTTACTTAAGAAGATAGCACTTTCGTTGTCACAAAGAAGTGTGGGATGATTAGGAGGTAATGCATGGAGATCCCAGGGGAAGTGTGCAAGCCATAGGATCTCAACTGATGCATTAGCCATAGCGTGATATTCTGATTCATCGCTAGACCCGGACATAGTGGGCTGTTTCTTGGCACTCCAAGACAAACTTTGTCACTGATTTAGATAGAATATTCATAAATAGACCTACTTGGCACTCCAAGTAGCCAACTAGAGGAGTGGTAATGGGTCTATCAAATGTTAAACTGAAGAAACACTAGATCGAACTGGGTAGTTCGGTCGGGTATTTCCACAGATGTGAGTATACTAAAGTACTGAGAGCAGATCCAAGCTGATGCCTGCAAAATAGAACACCGTTGAGTCTCGTTACGGGAAGGACAAACAGAATGGGGGGTCTTCCCGTAACCACCCTCCGGCGTGAGAATAAGTATCGTACTTTCAATGGAGTAAAGTAGGACTCAATATGTAATTTCTTAAGGCTTGAGAGTACGTATGAATACCTTGAAGAGATGGTCTTCGTATTTATAGCAGAAGGGGAAGGGAAGGTGATTGGTGGAGTTGTCGCTATCACGTTATTCCCTCTCTACCTGAACGGACACGTGTCGGGCGTTTATTGGATGTGACAGCCTGGACCCGTTTATGGTGTAGCCATTATCTGTGCACGTCGTGGGATGGCCATTACGTGTCCAGGTGTCTTCTTTCCATTGGCCGATATCGCTATCAGGAGGTTTTGAGGGGATCTTCTAGAAGTAGTTTCTTACAACTGCTTTTCCATATCATGTGGGGGATCATACGTGTGATGAGTCCCTCCCTTGAGTTTGTTTGTGGTTCCTTTCGCAGATGCTCACGTGACCATCCGCGGGTTATGATGGAGTTCCACGAAGTGTCTTGGATTGTGGATGGCTTTCCCAGTCCACTTATTCCTTGTGCGGAAGTCTTTTGGCGATCCGCGGGTTGGTTGATGGATCCGTGGGATGCGGATGTCTTTGACGATCCATGAGTCGGATAAGGGATCCGTGGGTAGCTTTGCTACCCTTCCTCTATAAGTCCCCCCAGTCTATTGTTGCCTCCGAGAGTCGATGCCGCGGGTGGAATTATGGACTTCTGTCTTTTGTCGCGGGTTGCAACTACTAGTCCTTTAGTATTCCTGTTGTTTTTGAACTGGGGTACTATTTAAGTGTCTGCGATGTGACGTCTCCTGTCTGAGTCATGTGAGGAGTGGTGCTCAAGGTTGGTGTACGACTTTTTAGCCGGCTGATTCAAAATTATTTTGTTCAGTTCTCGCCTAACGTGTCACTTTGCCATTAGATGGTTTCAGTACGTGAGCTGGATCCCTCTTTCTTCGCATTAATTTCGGTGTGTATATATAGGGGGAGGCGTTCCACTTTCTGAAACTACTTGCAAAAATTTCTTTTAATCTTCTTTCTTCATCTTCATTCTGACTTATCGTTTCGATCAACCATGGCTGGTAGTAAGAAAGGTACAAAGAGAGGTCGGGAAAGCAAGAAACACTCCTCTAGGGAGCTTGTAGAGAATATTTGCATAAACTAGAAGGTCGCAACTTTGAGGATATCGTTAACCTGTACGGGTTAGCACCGGAGTGGGGGCCGGAGCTCCCTTCTCCGGGTTCCACTTCCGATCAGCCACTTGCCGGAAAAATTGCCTTGTACGGTGAATCCTTCACCACAGGTAACTTCCGGTTGCCCATCACCACGTTTTTAGGTGATTTCTTGGTTGCAACTGGGATTCATATCTCCCAGTTGCACCCGTTAGGAGTAATGAGTCTCCGACATTTCGAGTTATACTGCAGGGCTCTGGAAATAAAGCCTACCATAGATCGCTTTCTTGCGATCTATAAGATTCAGACCCGCGGCAGCTGTTTAGCTTCGCCGTCCAGAGAAGGGCGATAGGTACTGAGCCTCCGAGGAGCGATCACGAGTGGAAAAACAAATTTTTGTGGATCAATCCGGATGTTATTCTGTTGGCCATGACCCGCCGCTCGCTGACCTCTAAGTTCTCCCTTCCCGCTGCCGACACCGAGGGTGAGGAGTGGTTCCAGTAGTTGACGCGGACTCTTACCCCTATGGGCTTGATTCCTGAGTCCGTGTTGGTTCAGGTGGGGATGAGCCGCCTTTGGCCATATCATGCGGAGCAACCATACTTCTCCCGTGATGTGGACGTAAGCTTCTCTTCTGCACCTGTTAGTGCTTTTTTTGCTTTTCCTTAAAAAGTTTGTTTTCTTTCCTTGCAGGGGAGTGTTCGTTATTTGAGGTTCTTATTCCCACCATCATGGGGGATATGTTCAAGATGCCTTTGGAGATGTATCAAGAGCCCATCCTTGATCACTTTAAGGGCAACTTCCTTTTTCCCACCCCGCGGCCGCATAGAACCGGTGGTCACTGATTCCGCGGTGGCTCAAGGTGTGTACATTCTTAACCCTCGATCTCTTAATGTTATGCATCCGGATAGGACGATAGTCCTTTCTTCTAGTGAGGATTCAACAAGTGAGGGTTCCCCGCCCGGTACTCCAAAGAGTATTTACGCTGGCGTGTTGCGCGCTATTGCAGATATTGCCCGCCGCAGGAAGAGGGCAGACATGGCCGGTGTATCCGGCCTGAACCAGGATTGCGATGCCGATGAACCCGCTGGTGGGGAGGCTGATGTGAATGAGGATCTCGATGATAGGGAGACTACCAAGACTACCGATGATTCCGCCGGTGGGGAGGCATCTAGGGAAGCTGATGATCCCGCTGGAGAGGGGCCACCCAGGAACGCCGATGATCCCGCCGGTGGTGAGGTTTCCAAAGTCGGGGGTGAGGAACCACCCTCGAATAAGATCAAGCTGACCCGGCTTCAGGACCGGGTCAAGAGCCGGACTGTTGTACGCCCACCCGAAGGTAACTGTACTTTGTATTTATGGGCTTGTGTTGTATCTTCTAACTTTTGTTTCCGCATCTGCAGTTGCGTCCGCTGTACGTCCGCCTTCTCCACCTCCGGAGGTTTTGTAGAAGGATAGCGAGGCTGTGCCTCCTGAGGACATTCTTATGCCGCCACCCGAGGTAATGGTGGAAACGGAGGTTGTACCTCCAAAGGATACATTTGTAACTCTTCCAGCTTCCACGGGTGAAGGGGCGGAGTCCTCTAATCAAGGGGACTCCCTCTTTCGCCCCTCATGGAACCTTGGTCCTGACGCGCTATTTACTGATCCGCGTGTGTGCCAAGAGTTCTTTGAGCACTGTCTCCCGCCCTCTGAGTGTAACAGGATACACTCCCAAACCCAGGCTAGTCTAGCTCAATCACTTAGCTATCACTTGTCTAACGTGTTGTAAACTAGCCATGAGGTATTTAAGGGCTGGGTGGTTGGTCAAGGCGACCTTGAGCGCGCCGTGCAGCGTATGGACGATGCTAAAGCGGTGAGGGATGCCGCCCTGGTAGAGGCCAGAAGGGCTGAAGCTGCTCTCCTAGCTGCCCAGGAGAAGAACAAGCACCTGGAAGAGCGGGTAGCCGCTCAAGTCAAGTTTGTCGCTGCCCGGGACGAAGATGTCCGGAGGCTTACGGCGGAGGTGAAGGGAAAGGACGATCTCCTTGCTTCTGTTTCTAAGGAGAAGTAGGATCTGGAGGTGGCCTTCACCAATGCTTCGGATAAGCGGCATTGGCTTATGAAATTTGGCATCCCCAAGGTAAATGTTTCGATTTATTCTCATATTTAGATCATTATTGACTTTCTTGGGAGTAGATTTTCAGGCGTATCAAGGATGGTCCTGAGCTTGGGGATTGCCTTGCTGACCTGCTGGTCAGATCTTCGCGGGTAGGCCGTCAGGCTGGTTTTGCTGAGGGTTACTCCATGGTTCGCGAGGGACGTCCGCCCTCCGAGTTCGAGCTTCACGGCTAGGATTGTCAAAAGGAATATGAGGCACAGATGGATTCTTTTGATAACCTTTCCTTTGACATCCTTAAGTATATTGAGGAGAACCATAGCGAGTCTACCGCGATTGGGGAGCTACGTCATCATGTGAACCGGTT
>NW_027502144.1:0-2500 GCF_021521415.1 Bidens hawaiensis
TCCAACAGAGGCATTAACTCTCTAACCCGAGTACTTGTCCAACTCAAACAAAACCAACCCAATTCTCCCACCCTGAACCTAATAAGGCAAAGAGGCTGTATATATATTACACACATGAAATTCGTACGAGTGTTGTCAGTGTTGGCGCGGCACCAAGCTTAAACTCATACAGTCCAACTACGAGCCCGAGGCTGGCCGTATGTAAATCATACAAGTGTTGGCGCGGCACCAAGTTGAAATGGCACGTGTCTTGAACTTTTGCGAGAAAGTTGGAAATGCACAAAACAACTCAACCCAAACATGGCACCAAGTCATGCACAAAAACATAAAAGTATCAAAAAAAAGGGTTGCAACACGAGGACTTCCCAGGGGGTCACCCATCCTAGTACTACTCTCGCCCAAGCACGCTTAACTGCGGAGTTCTGATGGGATCCGGTGCATTAGTGCTGGTATGATCGCAACCGAAATAGAAGCATTAGCTTATTCATTTATACATTTCCCAAAAGGTAAAAAAATAAAAGAATCAAGACTTCCCAGTGGGGTCACCCATCCTAGTACTACTCTAGACGAAGCACGCTTAACTGTGAAGTTCTGTGGATACGAGGCACAAGTAGCTGCAATGCTATGAATGTGTATATCCACCATGATTATATTGTTTTATACAATCACCACATGACATTTAGCAAACTGGCCTGTAATCCTGGCACTTTACCCGATAAGCTGGTCATAAAGTTTCCTCTCATGTTCGCAAGTCACGTCGCCCGATAACCTGGCCACAATGACTTGCAAAACCAAAGCTGGCCGGTAAACCTGGCACGTTACCCGATAAATGCACGGCACGTTGCCGGTAACCTGGGCACGTTGCCCGGTAAGGTTAGCACGTTACCCGATAAAATGTCGGCGTTGCCCGGTAAAGTATCCACGTTGCCCGGCAAACCTGGCCCGCTGCCCGGTAAGGTTAGCACGCTGTTCGACAAACCTGTTACGGTCCATCGGCTTCGGGTTAACCCGAAGACATGATGTCATGATTCCATACCCGTTAACGTCGACCCATTCTGTAAAAAAACCTGGAACGTTGATGTCGAGCGAGCCCGGTCCGCATTCGGGTCCGAGCACGACACGGATCTACGTTTTAAACACATGACTGACTAACGATCGTGACCGACTAACGATTCCATAACACACCACCTATACCCATGATAATGCTTCCCCGCTACAAGTCCCATTTTCGTGAAACTTGTGGTGACGTCGAGGGCCCGAGCACGACACGGTCAACGTGTTGACCCGAAAACATGAGGTTACCAACCCCGACCCCATAAACCGCTCATAAAGTTTCCTCTCATGTCCCGGACGCAACGCCTCGTGTCATTAAAGCGGAGTTGCCCAAAACAGGCCCACGGGCCCACCAAGCCCGGCCCGCGGGCCCTTCACGACACGAAAGGGGGTTCATTTCTCTTGGACAGTCATATCTCATGGTCACGAGTACCCTCACAGAGCCTCGTGTCGATCCAACCCCGTTTGGACACCTTGCCCCCACCAAAGGCCTTACGGACCAACCGGGCCCACCAAGCGGCCCGTCCCGACCCGAAAACCAAAATTTTTTTTTTGGGAAACTCATATTTCAATGTCCCGATGCCCCACGCCAAATTTCGTGTCAATCCGACCTCGTTTGGTAGGGTTTTCAAAAATTATGATTCCTCAAAAATTTAATATCTGTTCCTGTCACTATGCTAATTGTTCAGAATGCATATATAGGGAAGGGGTGGGTGTTGAGCGCCCATGCCTGGGCAAAGTTGGCTACCAAGCTAAAATATGGAGGTTCAACGTACGAGAAACCAAAGCCCCTCCCCCATGTTGCATACGAAGCTTGCCCAACGACTTGGTTTCTTGCACAACGACCCGAGTATACTGCCCCAAAGTTGCACGCCCATGGCCAGGCCAAGGCATGCCAAGGCGCCCATGGGCAAGCCAAAGGCATGCCTAGGCACGGCCAAAGCAAGCCAAAGGCACGGCCAAGGCAAGCCAAAGGCACGTCTAGGGCATGCCAAGGCACGCCCATGGTCAGGCCAAGGCTTGCCAAGGCACGCCCATGGCCAGCCCAAGGCATGCCAAGGCGCCCATGGGCAAGCCAAAGGCATGCCAAGGCACGCCCATGGGCAAGCCAACGGCATGCCAAGGCGCCCATGGCCAGGCCAAGGCACGTCCAAGGCATGCCAAAGCTCGGCCAAGACAAGCCAAAGGCATGCCTAGGCACGCCCATGGCCAGGCCAAGGCATGCCAAGGCGCCCATGGGCAAGCAAAAGGCACGGCCAAGGCATGCCAATGCGCCCATGGGCAAGCCAAAGGCATGCCTAGGCACGGCCAAGGCAAGCCAAAGGCATGCCAAGGCAAGCCAAAGGCACGTCTTGGGCATGCAAGGCTCGGCCAAGGCATGCCCCGGCACGCACATGGCTAGGCCAAGGCAAGCCAAAGGCATGCCAAGGCAGGCCAAAGGCACGTT
>NW_027502144.1:12500-15000 GCF_021521415.1 Bidens hawaiensis
ACCCGATAAAATGTCGGCGTTGCCCGGTAAAGTATCCACGTTGCCCGGCAAACCTGGCCCGCTGCCCGGTAAGGTTAGCACGCTGTTCGACAAACCTGTTACGGTCCATCGGCTTCGGGTTAACCCGAAGACATGATGTCATGATTCCATACCCGTTAACGTCGACCCATTCTGTAAAAAAACCTGGAACGTTGATGTCGAGCGAGCCCGGTCCGCATTCGGGTCCGAGCACGACACGGATCTACGTTTTAAACACATGACTGACTAACGATCGTGACCGACTAACGATTCCATAACACACCACCTATACCCATGATAATGCTTCCCCGCTACAAGTCCCATTTTCGTGAAACTTGTGGTGACGTCGAGGGCCCGAGCACGACACGGTCAACGTGTTGACCCGAAAACATGAGGTTACCAACCCCGACCCCATAAACCGCTCATAAAGTTTCCTCTCATGTCCCGGACGCAACGCCTCGTGTCATTAAAGCGGAGTTGCCCAAAACAGGCCCACGGGCCCACCAAGCCCGGCCCGCGGGCCCTTCACGACACGAAAGGGGGTTCATTTCTCTTGGACAGTCATATCTCATGGTCACGAGTACCCTCACAGAGCCTCGTGTCGATCCAACCCCGTTTGGACACCTTGCCCCCACCAAAGGCCTTACGGACCAACCGGGCCCACCAAGCGGCCCGTCCCGACCCGAAAACCAAAATTTTTTTTTTGGGAAACTCATATTTCAATGTCCCGATGCCCCACGCCAAATTTCGTGTCAATCCGACCTCGTTTGGTAGGGTTTTCAAAAATTATGATTCCTCAAAAATTTAATATCTGTTCCTGTCACTATGCTAATTGTTCAGAATGCATATATAGGGAAGGGGTGGGTGTTGAGCGCCCATGCCTGGGCAAAGTTGGCTACCAAGCTAAAATATGGAGGTTCAACGTACGAGAAACCAAAGCCCCTCCCCCATGTTGCATACGAAGCTTGCCCAACGACTTGGTTTCTTGCACAACGACCCGAGTATACTGCCCCAAAGTTGCACGCCCATGGCCAGGCCAAGGCATGCCAAGGCGCCCATGGGCAAGCCAAAGGCATGCCTAGGCACGGCCAAAGCAAGCCAAAGGCACGGCCAAGGCAAGCCAAAGGCACGTCTAGGGCATGCCAAGGCACGCCCATGGTCAGGCCAAGGCTTGCCAAGGCACGCCCATGGCCAGCCCAAGGCATGCCAAGGCGCCCATGGGCAAGCCAAAGGCATGCCAAGGCACGCCCATGGGCAAGCCAACGGCATGCCAAGGCGCCCATGGCCAGGCCAAGGCACGTCCAAGGCATGCCAAAGCTCGGCCAAGACAAGCCAAAGGCATGCCTAGGCACGCCCATGGCCAGGCCAAGGCATGCCAAGGCGCCCATGGGCAAGCAAAAGGCACGGCCAAGGCATGCCAATGCGCCCATGGGCAAGCCAAAGGCATGCCTAGGCACGGCCAAGGCAAGCCAAAGGCATGCCAAGGCAAGCCAAAGGCACGTCTTGGGCATGCAAGGCTCGGCCAAGGCATGCCCCGGCACGCACATGGCTAGGCCAAGGCAAGCCAAAGGCATGCCAAGGCAGGCCAAAGGCACGTTCAAGGCATACCAAGGCGCCCATGGGCAAGCCAAAGGCATGCCAAGGCACGCCCATGGCCAGGCCAAGGCATGCCAAGGCGCCCATGGGCAAGCCAAAGGCACGTCTTGGGCATGCAAGGCTCGGCCTAGGCACGGCCAAGGCAAGCCAAGGCAAGCCTAAGGCATGCCAAGGCGCCCATGGGCAAGCCTAAGGCATCCCAAGGCAAGCCAAAGGCACGTCCAGGGCATGCCAAGGCGCCCATGGGCAAGCCAAAGGCATGCCAAGGCACGCCCATGGCCAGGCCAAGACATGCCAAGGCGCCCATGGGCAAGCCAAAGGCATGCCAAGGCACGCCCGTGGGCAAGCCAAAGGCATGCCCAGGCACGCCCATGGCCAGGCCAAGGCAAGCCAAAGGCATGCCAAGGCGCCCATGGGCAAGCCAAAGGCATGCAAAACTCGGCCAAGGCATGCAAAACTCGGCCAAGGCACGGCCAAGGCATGCAAAACTCGGCCAAGGCACGGCCAAAGGCATGCCAAGGCATGCAAAACTCGGCCAAGGCTAGCATATGGGTGCCTTCAAAAATTATGATTCCTCAAAAATTTAATGTCTGTTCCTGTCACTTTGCTAAATGTTCAGAATGTATATATAGGGGGGAGTGGGTTGAGAGCAAGCATGCCTTAGGGAAGGTTGCCCCCTTGTCATGGCTGTGGGCTGCCATGACATGCTTGCTCGTCCGTTCTAGGCATGATTTAAGGTCGATGGTGGGTTTACGAAATTTTGTGGTGCAACGACACGTCCCTTTTATCCAAACGAAGCGTGGCTGGGGTGCTGGGTTGCTTTACTCGTCCAAGGCTTGATTCTTGGCTTTCCTGGTTTGGTTTCGAGAAGCGGCTGCCGAGGTGT
>NW_027502144.1:35000-37500 GCF_021521415.1 Bidens hawaiensis
TTTTGCGAGAAAGTTGGAAATGCACAAAACAACTCAACCCAAACATGGCACCAAGTCATGCACAAAAACATAAAAGTATCAAAAAAAAGGGTTGCAACACGAGGACTTCCCAGGGGGTCACCCATCCTAGTACTACTCTCGCCCAAGCACGCTTAACTGCGGAGTTCTGATGGGATCCGGTGCATTAGTGCTGGTATGATCGCAACCGAAATAGAAGCATTAGCTTATTCATTTATACATTTCCCAAAAGGTAAAAAAATAAAAGAATCAAGACTTCCCAGTGGGGTCACCCATCCTAGTACTACTCTAGACGAAGCACGCTTAACTGTGAAGTTCTGTGGATACGAGGCACAAGTAGCTGCAATGCTATGAATGTGTATATCCACCATGATTATATTGTTTTATACAATCACCACATGACATTTAGCAAACTGGCCTGTAATCCTGGCACTTTACCCGATAAGCTGGTCATAAAGTTTCCTCTCATGTTCGCAAGTCACGTCGCCCGATAACCTGGCCACAATGACTTGCAAAACCAAAGCTGGCCGGTAAACCTGGCACGTTACCCGATAAATGCACGGCACGTTGCCGGTAACCTGGGCACGTTGCCCGGTAAGGTTAGCACGTTACCCGATAAAATGTCGGCGTTGCCCGGTAAAGTATCCACGTTGCCCGGCAAACCTGGCCCGCTGCCCGGTAAGGTTAGCACGCTGTTCGACAAACCTGTTACGGTCCATCGGCTTCGGGTTAACCCGAAGACATGATGTCATGATTCCATACCCGTTAACGTCGACCCATTCTGTAAAAAAACCTGGAACGTTGATGTCGAGCGAGCCCGGTCCGCATTCGGGTCCGAGCACGACACGGATCTACGTTTTAAACACATGACTGACTAACGATCGTGACCGACTAACGATTCCATAACACACCACCTATACCCATGATAATGCTTCCCCGCTACAAGTCCCATTTTCGTGAAACTTGTGGTGACGTCGAGGGCCCGAGCACGACACGGTCAACGTGTTGACCCGAAAACATGAGGTTACCAACCCCGACCCCATAAACCGCTCATAAAGTTTCCTCTCATGTCCCGGACGCAACGCCTCGTGTCATTAAAGCGGAGTTGCCCAAAACAGGCCCACGGGCCCACCAAGCCCGGCCCGCGGGCCCTTCACGACACGAAAGGGGGTTCATTTCTCTTGGACAGTCATATCTCATGGTCACGAGTACCCTCACAGAGCCTCGTGTCGATCCAACCCCGTTTGGACACCTTGCCCCCACCAAAGGCCTTACGGACCAACCGGGCCCACCAAGCGGCCCGTCCCGACCCGAAAACCAAAATTTTTTTTTTGGGAAACTCATATTTCAATGTCCCGATGCCCCACGCCAAATTTCGTGTCAATCCGACCTCGTTTGGTAGGGTTTTCAAAAATTATGATTCCTCAAAAATTTAATATCTGTTCCTGTCACTATGCTAATTGTTCAGAATGCATATATAGGGAAGGGGTGGGTGTTGAGCGCCCATGCCTGGGCAAAGTTGGCTACCAAGCTAAAATATGGAGGTTCAACGTACGAGAAACCAAAGCCCCTCCCCCATGTTGCATACGAAGCTTGCCCAACGACTTGGTTTCTTGCACAACGACCCGAGTATACTGCCCCAAAGTTGCACGCCCATGGCCAGGCCAAGGCATGCCAAGGCGCCCATGGGCAAGCCAAAGGCATGCCTAGGCACGGCCAAAGCAAGCCAAAGGCACGGCCAAGGCAAGCCAAAGGCACGTCTAGGGCATGCCAAGGCACGCCCATGGTCAGGCCAAGGCTTGCCAAGGCACGCCCATGGCCAGCCCAAGGCATGCCAAGGCGCCCATGGGCAAGCCAAAGGCATGCCAAGGCACGCCCATGGGCAAGCCAACGGCATGCCAAGGCGCCCATGGCCAGGCCAAGGCACGTCCAAGGCATGCCAAAGCTCGGCCAAGACAAGCCAAAGGCATGCCTAGGCACGCCCATGGCCAGGCCAAGGCATGCCAAGGCGCCCATGGGCAAGCAAAAGGCACGGCCAAGGCATGCCAATGCGCCCATGGGCAAGCCAAAGGCATGCCTAGGCACGGCCAAGGCAAGCCAAAGGCATGCCAAGGCAAGCCAAAGGCACGTCTTGGGCATGCAAGGCTCGGCCAAGGCATGCCCCGGCACGCACATGGCTAGGCCAAGGCAAGCCAAAGGCATGCCAAGGCAGGCCAAAGGCACGTTCAAGGCATACCAAGGCGCCCATGGGCAAGCCAAAGGCATGCCAAGGCACGCCCATGGCCAGGCCAAGGCATGCCAAGGCGCCCATGGGCAAGCCAAAGGCACGTCTTGGGCATGCAAGGCTCGGCCTAGGCACGGCCAAGGCAAGCCAAGGCAAGCCTAAGGCATGCCAAGGCGCCCATGGGCAAGCCTAAGGCATCCCAAGGCAAGCCAAAGGCACGTCCAGGGCATGCCAAGGCGCCCATGGGCAAGCCAAAGG
>NW_027502144.1:47500-50000 GCF_021521415.1 Bidens hawaiensis
CCTATACCCATGATAATGCTTCCCCGCTACAAGTCCCATTTTCGTGAAACTTGTGGTGACGTCGAGGGCCCGAGCACGACACGGTCAACGTGTTGACCCGAAAACATGAGGTTACCAACCCCGACCCCATAAACCGCTCATAAAGTTTCCTCTCATGTCCCGGACGCAACGCCTCGTGTCATTAAAGCGGAGTTGCCCAAAACAGGCCCACGGGCCCACCAAGCCCGGCCCGCGGGCCCTTCACGACACGAAAGGGGGTTCATTTCTCTTGGACAGTCATATCTCATGGTCACGAGTACCCTCACAGAGCCTCGTGTCGATCCAACCCCGTTTGGACACCTTGCCCCCACCAAAGGCCTTACGGACCAACCGGGCCCACCAAGCGGCCCGTCCCGACCCGAAAACCAAAATTTTTTTTTTGGGAAACTCATATTTCAATGTCCCGATGCCCCACGCCAAATTTCGTGTCAATCCGACCTCGTTTGGTAGGGTTTTCAAAAATTATGATTCCTCAAAAATTTAATATCTGTTCCTGTCACTATGCTAATTGTTCAGAATGCATATATAGGGAAGGGGTGGGTGTTGAGCGCCCATGCCTGGGCAAAGTTGGCTACCAAGCTAAAATATGGAGGTTCAACGTACGAGAAACCAAAGCCCCTCCCCCATGTTGCATACGAAGCTTGCCCAACGACTTGGTTTCTTGCACAACGACCCGAGTATACTGCCCCAAAGTTGCACGCCCATGGCCAGGCCAAGGCATGCCAAGGCGCCCATGGGCAAGCCAAAGGCATGCCTAGGCACGGCCAAAGCAAGCCAAAGGCACGGCCAAGGCAAGCCAAAGGCACGTCTAGGGCATGCCAAGGCACGCCCATGGTCAGGCCAAGGCTTGCCAAGGCACGCCCATGGCCAGCCCAAGGCATGCCAAGGCGCCCATGGGCAAGCCAAAGGCATGCCAAGGCACGCCCATGGGCAAGCCAACGGCATGCCAAGGCGCCCATGGCCAGGCCAAGGCACGTCCAAGGCATGCCAAAGCTCGGCCAAGACAAGCCAAAGGCATGCCTAGGCACGCCCATGGCCAGGCCAAGGCATGCCAAGGCGCCCATGGGCAAGCAAAAGGCACGGCCAAGGCATGCCAATGCGCCCATGGGCAAGCCAAAGGCATGCCTAGGCACGGCCAAGGCAAGCCAAAGGCATGCCAAGGCAAGCCAAAGGCACGTCTTGGGCATGCAAGGCTCGGCCAAGGCATGCCCCGGCACGCACATGGCTAGGCCAAGGCAAGCCAAAGGCATGCCAAGGCAGGCCAAAGGCACGTTCAAGGCATACCAAGGCGCCCATGGGCAAGCCAAAGGCATGCCAAGGCACGCCCATGGCCAGGCCAAGGCATGCCAAGGCGCCCATGGGCAAGCCAAAGGCACGTCTTGGGCATGCAAGGCTCGGCCTAGGCACGGCCAAGGCAAGCCAAGGCAAGCCTAAGGCATGCCAAGGCGCCCATGGGCAAGCCTAAGGCATCCCAAGGCAAGCCAAAGGCACGTCCAGGGCATGCCAAGGCGCCCATGGGCAAGCCAAAGGCATGCCAAGGCACGCCCATGGCCAGGCCAAGACATGCCAAGGCGCCCATGGGCAAGCCAAAGGCATGCCAAGGCACGCCCGTGGGCAAGCCAAAGGCATGCCCAGGCACGCCCATGGCCAGGCCAAGGCAAGCCAAAGGCATGCCAAGGCGCCCATGGGCAAGCCAAAGGCATGCAAAACTCGGCCAAGGCATGCAAAACTCGGCCAAGGCACGGCCAAGGCATGCAAAACTCGGCCAAGGCACGGCCAAAGGCATGCCAAGGCATGCAAAACTCGGCCAAGGCTAGCATATGGGTGCCTTCAAAAATTATGATTCCTCAAAAATTTAATGTCTGTTCCTGTCACTTTGCTAAATGTTCAGAATGTATATATAGGGGGGAGTGGGTTGAGAGCAAGCATGCCTTAGGGAAGGTTGCCCCCTTGTCATGGCTGTGGGCTGCCATGACATGCTTGCTCGTCCGTTCTAGGCATGATTTAAGGTCGATGGTGGGTTTACGAAATTTTGTGGTGCAACGACACGTCCCTTTTATCCAAACGAAGCGTGGCTGGGGTGCTGGGTTGCTTTACTCGTCCAAGGCTTGATTCTTGGCTTTCCTGGTTTGGTTTCGAGAAGCGGCTGCCGAGGTGTATTTGAGGCGATGGCTAGGATGTTGGATTCCTGATTGATGGATCCCCAACTGATTTGTCCGGGGGGCCTCTTGTACGTTGACCGCCTTGCCCGGAATGGCTAGTTCCCCCGGGGGGGTCGTCATACGGTAGTCGTGGGAAGTCTGGTCGAGAGCTGGAAGATTAGTGGGCGCCTGTCGGTTGAGGGCACCTCCCAGGCCCAAGAATAGCATTATTCAGGTTGAGGTCACCTCCCTGATGAAAACAATGCTTTGGCCTGTCCTAGTCATGGTTATTGTGGATCGTTGCCTGCTGTTTTTTACAG